>NC_081185.1:116458913-116758913 GCF_029867415.1 Vicia villosa | reverse complement strand
CATGTGTAAGTTTTATATATAATTTCAAATTTTATTTAAATTTAGATTATGAAATTTTCTCTTTCTGAATATGAATATTTATAACTTATAATTTATAAACTCATATGATAATTTATATTTGTTTGGTAACAGTCTTTTTATCAGAACTTATAATTTATTTTGCTAGTTTATAGTTTATTTTTCAAACGCTATTTTAAATTGTGTTTTAACTTATAACTTGTCATTTTTTCTTCTATTTTTATCCTTATTATTTTAACGAAAAATCACTTTATTCTTTATTCTTTATAATTTTAATTTTAAATGAAATTATTATCTATTAAATATTTTTTATGTCATTTTATATTTATAAGTTAGTTGAACCGTTAGTTTTACCGAACATTTCAATTAACTTATAAGTCATCAATCTCAACTATCAGTTATTATAAACTATCAGCTAACTTATCACTCAATCGTTATTTTTACTAAATAGACCCTTACTAAATTCTCTGGTACATTAAAACTACTGAAAATCTTTCAAATTGAATAAATTGTAGGGGTGGAGAATAATTATGGAGACATAAGTAAAATATCCCAATCAAGTATTAACATAAAGTGGGCCTTTAAAGATGGGCTTTTTTACTCAACCCAACATGGTCCATAAACCCATCAAAATATGAAAGGTTGTGTTTTGGATAAGGGATAAGATTTTGAAATGCCTTCCAACCAATAAGAAGCAAGAAGCTTCAACAGCCACAGCCTTCGAATTTTCATTGAACTAAATCTAAGTACTTACTTAGCCATTCCGGTCCCTCATTTCAACCACTTGTGGTATAATCAACAAAACTTCAGCCATGGCAGCTGCTTCTCCTATGGCAAGCCAACTCAAGTCCACCTTCACTAGACCTTTGGTCACTCCTAGGGGACTTTGTGGCTCTTCACCACTTCATCAATTTTCATCAAGAAGACAATTTAACTTCACCGTTAAGGCCATTCAATCCGAAAAGGTACACTACTTCACTATCCTTTGCTTACAAATTCGCGCCAATTCAGTCAGATGTCTCTGCAGCTATTAATAGAGCAGAGATATCTGATTGAAGTGACGCAGAATTGAATTAACATATATATTTTTGATTGAGAACTTTCACTCTGTGTCACAGCCCACATACCAAGTGATTCAGCCCATCAACGGCGATCCATTCATCGGAAGCTTGGAAACTCCGGTCACATCAAGCCCATTGGTGGCATGGTACCTATCCAACCTACCAGGCTATAGAACTGCAGTGAACCCACTACTCCGAGGTATTGAAGTGGGTTTAGCCCATGGGTTCTTCCTCGTTGGCCCGTTTGTGAAAGCCGGGCCTTTAAGGAACACGGAATACGCCGGATCAGCGGGCTCTCTGGCAGCTGCTGGGCTTGTTGTTATTCTTAGCATTTGTCTTACAATCTATGGAGTTTCATCGTTCAACGAAGGTGATGCATCAACTGCTCCTTCATTGACTTTGACGGGCCGGAAGAAGCAGCCTGATCAGCTCCAGACAGCAGATGGATGGGCCAAGTTTACTGGTGGGTTTTTCTTTGGTGGAATTTCTGGTGTTACTTGGGCTTACTTCCTTCTTTATGTTTTGGATCTTCCATACTTTGTTAAGTAAACAGATTAACTCTCTTTCTTAGTTTCTGTTGCTTTTGATGGATGTAAGTACATGTTGTATTTTATGAATCTTGTTTTATTATTATTATAACAATGTTAAATTAAATACTCTCATGTTTTCATTTGATAATTGAAATTTGAAAGGGATAAATGATTTCATTAGTTCATGGTAGATGAAAGATAGTTATCTATTTTTACAAGACTTTTTTATTGCTATGTAAATATAACTAGTAACATACCCGGGCGTCCGCACGGGTATACAAAAATTAGTGTAGCATTATTTGAATAATACTCACATGAATAAAAGTAAATAATAAAAATATTTGGAGGATCGAGTATTAATCAATAAGTTTACAAAGCATACTACATCAAAAGAATAAGTGAAATAAGAAGGCAAAAAACTTTTGACATACAAAAAGTAAAGTGGAAGAACCTGCAAGGAAATAAAATGATGTTACGATGAACAAATAATATAAGATGTAATGTTATGAAATTGAATTTAGATATTTAAGTAATGTATACCTTTTAGATGTTTATATATATATATATATATATATATATATATATATATATATATATATATATATATATATATAGGTTAAAATAATTTTGTATGATGAATTTGAACTCAAATGCATATTAAAAGCTATATTTATCAATACTTTTTGTGTGAATTTAACTGAAATTGTTGCGTTACAAATTTTAAAATTTTATTTGATCATTTTAATAATAATAATAATAGTATGAATGGTTTAATACATGATAAAACTAATAAAAATATAATTGTATTCAAACATACATTAAAAATAATATTTATATATGTTTTTTTGCAAAATTATAATATCAAAATATTTCAACAAAAAATTTGAAACATGGTTACACAAAATATAATGTATTCATGACAATGGATGTCGACAATCCAAAATAAGAACAAACAGAATAATGAAAATTAAACATGTATTTCAAGCAATTGTTATTATGTTCGCATCATCATTGCTTTTAAATGGAGTATTTGTTGAACTGGTATTTGGACTTCAATCCTGTTGGTTTCATGGACTTGGTTGTTCAATGATAGAGTGACCAACACCTAAGCTAACCTGCAACAGGTTATAGTTCAAACAGTTTATGTAGTATGAATTAAAAAGGACTATAAGTATGAATTAAAGAGCCATAAATTTGAATTTAAAATAGCCATAAAATTTTGAATTTAAAGAAACAGATTATCTTGTGTTATTGTCATAAATCTGAATTAAACAGGACTATAAGTATGAATTAAAGAAACATAAATTTGAATAATTTTTATGGCTCTTTTAAATTCAAATTTATGGCTCTTTAATTCATACTTATAGTCCTTTTTAATTCATATTCCATCTCTGTCACGTCATTCATCTAACAATAATCAAATCTACATATAAAATAGAAAATAAATGAATAAATCAAAGAACACACCAACAAATATGTTTTCAACCAAATCTAAACTTTCAATAAAATAACAAAGTAGATATTAGAAAAGAAAATGATGACGATTCACCATAGAAGAGAAAGAAATTAAAAGGAGCAACATATAGACAAATGTAATGCTGCAACATATACCAAAAGAAGCAACTAATTAAAACTGTGAAAACACTCAGAATCAATGTCATATTTCTCCTCTTAAAAAAGAAAAACAGATTAATATTTACAATAAATTTAAGAAATGATAATAACAAATATTGAGATTATAGTAAAATACCTTGATGTTTGTCACCTTAAATTCAAAATCATTTAGAAACATATATTATTTATGCCAAGTAACTCTGAAGGCTATTGAATATAAAAAACATATTTAACCACAGGAATCCTTTTCTATTCCTTGTGGCATAGCTGGCAGTGAAAATGTTGATTGAAATATTAAAAAACAAATGCCAAACACCAAGTATATTTTTAGGCATTAGTTAATAAAATAGTGAAGGTTTTTCCAATAAGATTTTAAAAGAGGGAGATAAGAGGAAAGAAAGAACACAAAAAATTGTAGGGAGTCAAATGCAGGTTACTTGAAATTGACCAAAATAATCAACACTGTTAAGGTAAATCAATCACAATACACAATTCATTGTATATGTAGTTATTCTAATGTCAAACAACATATGCAAGTGGAGGAAAACAAATGTGTACCTCTTAAATAATTTGTCTCATAACGGTTTTTCCATATCACTCTCACCATCTTACAAGCACTATATACCTGCATAAGTAAATTGGTGTTAATAGTTTCATAGATAAAAAAGGAGGAAAATGACCTATATAAGATTGAGGATTATATAGTGTTTTGAGAAAATAAATTCACATGTTAAATTAACATGCTTAATGTCAATTTAACTACTACTACAAACAAAAATCCACAACCATTTTCAGCAAGCATATCTCAAGCCCAAGCTGACAAGAAAAGGGAAATTAATTTACATAATTTATTCATCATGACCAAACTTCTTATTACGATCCCAATGATGATAATCAATGGGATGTGATTCTTTCAATTTTCAAATTAAGAACTCTGTAACTTTTTTTACTAAAAATAATGATTAAACAAAATGTCATAGCATAAATGAAAATTTTCTCACCTTGTCAGCAATTTCAAGCAATTCAGATGTAGATCCAACATCCACAACCAAACACAGATAACTTTCCTTCTCAGCCATTATCTCAAATAACCTCTTTCCCATTGGATTCTTTGACTACTTCTCTCTCTCCAAATATGACATGTCTTCTTAAACTTAGTTTTACTATCCAAAGTTGCAACATGACAAGAGAGAGGAGAGTGTTTTGATGTTTGAACTGTCAAAAATTAAAACAGTAACAATGAGTTTTCGACAAAATTGAAAAATCAAAAATGAAAATGGATTACACGAAATTCAGAAACACATGATTACCCGAAATAGATTCAACATACCTTTTTCAAGTGTTTTCCCGTGGATGAAGATCGTAGTTGATGAATAATGAGATCTGAAAAATTAAAAGCAGAACAAAAAGGATTAGGAACATAAACCCTTGAAATTAATAGAGTGAAAGAAAAAAAAGAAATACTCGTGTTGGATCTGAAAGTGGTGGTTATCATTTGTCGCTCGCAACGGAGTGACTGGTGCTTCGCGTTTTGATGGCCACCAGAAAGAGAGGCATCGTCGGCGGATGTGTGGTGGTCGTAGATAGGATCGGAGGAAGAGGCTGCAGTATTGTTAGGGTTTTGAAAGAGAGGATAAGAAGAGATGGGGAAAGTGAGAGGAGAAAGGGACGTGAAGAGAGAAAATAGAGAGGGAGAGAAGTGAAAGGTTGTGAAAAGGCTACTTTCTTTTGTCCAATGGACAATACAGGTGGCAACATGAGATATGTTGTAAAGGTTGGAATTATTTGTTGTTTATGATAAGACAATTATGTCCTTTTTGATGTATAAATTTTAAAATAGGGAAGGGCATTTTAGGGAGTATGGTGGACTATTCTAATAATGGCTAGATAGTTGATAAGATATGTTCAACAAAAATTAAAATGTTGTCTATTATTCCTTCCTTTTTTGTTATGTTTTTTTTTTTAATGTACAAAATTAAAAATCGTTTTAATCATCAATGGTACTAGTATATGTTTAAAGTCTTTTATAATTTTTTTTAGGGTTAAATATCTCTGGAGTCCCTAATTTATGCGATCTTGCAATTTTAGTCCTTCTAAAAATTTTCTTTAATTAGTTGTCTTCACAAACTTTTCCGTCCCTCTAAAAACTTTTCCACTAATGGAGACTGCCGTAAATCTCCTCCTCCGACGCTCCTTCATCAAAACATCACCCTCACCCTCTTCTCAATGAATCCACCTCTCGAACTCAACTCCATTTTACTCCTAATCTCTCATATCATTGAAACTAGGGGTGACAAAATGGGTCGGGTCTGTCGAGTTGGCCCGTGTAATCCACCATTTTTGGCGGGCTGGGTCGAGATTTTCGGTTTGATACCTTAAGTTGGCCCGCCCTGCCTAACCCGCTTAAAAAAGTGGGTCGAGATGTGTTTTGCCCGCGGGCTTTTTGTTAAAACTTTTTATTTTTTATTTAAAATTAAAACAACTTTAACTATCAAAACAACACTTAAGACTATGTTGATTGAATTGTACTCTAAATTATTATACATACAAATTGAATTATAATTGTAAGATTCTCTCTATAACTTTCTAATACATGTGTTGGTTGGAAAAAGTTAAAATAAAAGAACAATTGTGTGCCATGAAAAATTGTCAAGTTGTTAATACATAAGCTAACATGTTTTCTTTAGAAACAAATGTTGATTTTAAGAAAAGAAAAGATTTAATTAGTGTATACTTGTGACTTATTAAGGAATCAGACAATATAAGACTCTATATGATGCTAAAAGTGAGAAAGTCGGGTGGTTATATTTTATGTCCTACTATTTTATGCAATGTGATATTTTATGCATTGTAATTGTTATCATTGTTTAACTTGTACAAATTATTACTTGATTTTTTTAGTAGCTAGTTTTTAAATAGGAATAAGATGATATGTGTTGTTTATTTATTGATTTTGATACATTTATTTATATTTTGCTTGAGTCTATTTTGTTACTTTTTTTTTATGTAATTGGTCTCTATTTATTTTAGTTTTGAATTGTTTTGACTTAAGACATGTTGAAGTTCTATTACGCGTTGTTAAAAAATCTCTTTTGTTGGCCTCTTTGGCAATGATTAAATTTTTGTAAGTTATGTAATAAATTATATTGTAAAATAAAAAAATAAAAACACTGGTGGGTCGGCCCGTCAACCCGCCAACTCGTTAGTAAACGGGGCGGGCTTGAGTTTTGAGCTCGGACGCCTAAGTGGGTCCGCCCCACTTTTGGACGGGCTTAAACGGGGCGGGCTTGAGTTTTGAGCTCGGACACCTAAGTTGGTCCGCCCCACTTTTGGACGGGCTTAAACGGGGCGGGCCGCCCACTTTGCCACCCCTAATTGAAACCCTCATGAATCCTAAATCTAAAAAAACAAGATTAAATTATGGGGAAGAGGAATCAGAGGGGACAAACATAAGGGTTTTATTCAGCATAGCTCAAGCATTCATGGGGTATCAGAGAAAAAGAAGGGAAATGAAGAAATCAGGATGGCCTATGTTTTTTTAATTTCCTTGGTTTTTTCCTGTGTGCCTCTGTTAGTTGTTGTGGTGTTTTTGTTGTTGAGAGGTTGTGAGTGGAGTACTAAGAGTGAGGATAGTTGAGATTATGTGAAGAGGAGGATATTAAGTTGAAGCTCAGAGAAAGAGGTTGAGGTTGAGGGAGGTGAAGATTGTAGAGAATCATTGACGGTGAGTTGTTGAATGAGAGTAGGGATGGGAATAGGCCAGGCCGACTAACAGGGGCCTACGGCCCAGCCTACATAGGCCTAGGCCAGCCCAGGCTTTTTGTATAAATAGAAAAGGCCTAGGCTTTTTCGTAAGCCTATTTAGCTAAAAAGGCTAGGCTACGGGCCATATAAAAAGTCTTTTAAGCCTATGAGGTCGGCCTATTTAAATAAATATGGCAGGGGTGAAAATATGTATTAACCCTAAATTAAAATATAAAAAATAAATCTTAGTTATCTTGAAGAAATTATAAAAATAAGATGGAAAAAAAACCTTATGAACAATGTCATAACTTGCTTCCATAAGTTCTCTCAAACAAATAGTATCATAAAATTTATGCTACTAGTCCTAGATAAACTCAAATAAGTCAATACAAACAAACATTTAATCTTTCTGATCTTTTAATTTGTTAGTCTATATAAAGTTGAGTTGAATGACTTATTTACAAATGTTCAAATGAAATAGGCTTTTAAGTAGGCTAATAGGTCAATCAGGCCTTCAAAAAGGTCGGGCTTAGGCCAAAAAATAAGCCTACGATAGGCTACAGGCCAGGCTTAGGCTTTGAATTTTTCAGTAGGCCAGGCTCAGGCTTAGCAAAGCCTAGCTCGGCCCAGCCTATTCCCACCCCTAAATGAGAGGAAGAAAATGAAGGTGGAGAGAATGATGAAATGGTGTGTTAGTGGTTCCAAATTTTTGCAGAGAGTGAAGATGGGAGATGAAGGTGTAATTGAGAATGGTTGAGGTTCTGAAGCTCTGAGAGATGAATGGTGTCCGTTAGTGGAAACTAACAGGAAGAATCAATGTTGGGGAGGGGAAATTTGTGAGGACCATTTATTAAAAAAATATTAAAAAATTAAAATTGTAAGGTCGTATAGAGACTAAAAACATATTTAACACTAATCATAATACTAATAATAATTAGCCACAATATAATAATAATTAGCCACTAAATATTGTAGTAAGATTAGTCTATTTATAAGTAAATAAGTAATGAAAAGTAGCATGACATTTTATCAGCACTTAACAACTTAATGGTTAGTCTATTAGTAGTAGAGTTTGACTTTATTTTAGTTATGTATTTTTATTCTAATACTCTCTTTGGTCTTATTTATAAGAGAAACTTGACTTTTTAGATCCATTGAATAATCAATGTATCTTGTCCATGATATAGTCTACATACATTAATTATTCAATGAATCTAGAAAGCAAATTTTCTCTTATAAATGAGACCGTATGTAGTATTTATTTATTAGAAATAGAGATAGAGTTGGAGTAGAATTTATTAAAAATATTTATATTTAGATACATTTATATAAAAGTGAATTGAACAATAAATTTTAGTGTAAAAATCACTTAGAGTTAATTCTGGAGGTAAAAACTACAAATTCTATCTTCAAGTAGAACCAAATCTAAAGGAAGAATCAATTCTACTTTTGATAAAAACAAACACATCAAAATCATCCAGAATTAATTTTACACTTCTAGAACTAATTTTGCGTCTTCTAAAAGTCAATCAAAACATGCTAATAAACTAGATAAAATTTTCTTTTAAATAAAAAATATTTATAATATTTATAAATTTATTGACTATGTCACAAATTAAAAAATACATTTTAAATTTATCAAGCAATCTATTATAATTTAAAATTGAAATTTAATATTTTATAATTACATTTTATAAATTGTTGAATTAAATACAAAAGTCACTCTTAACAATCATAAGGAATTTTAAAAAAAAAAAAAAAACTATAAACAATAAGATCAATTATTTTTATATGTTGCCTAAAACAATTAAATTTATCTATTAATCAACGCAAATAAATTTTTAATCTCGCCCCTCGGTTAGTTAAATTATTTTATTTTCTGTGTTCAAACATTATACAGTAGAATTACATTAGATATTCATGTTGCCTTGAAAACTACATATAATTACTTCTTTATTTTCCACGTTTATTGTGATGCAAAATGCCAATACAAATGTAGTTCCAAACGTGCTTACTATTTACCACTACTATAAGTAAGCTTGAAAAATATTAAACTTAAATCTAAAAATAAATTTATGATAGACTATAAGTCATATGCATCTCATTTATATAAATAGAAAATTAATCATGACTAATAAATATTTATAATATGCTCATATAATATTTGTATATATCCACAACAATCAAATCACACTTTTATCTTTCTAGTTTTTCATATATCATGTATAAGATACAATTTTGAATTAATTAAGTAATAGAAAAAAGCATGAAGGGAGATGATTATTCATATTTTGGCTGTAAAGATTGAGAGGCTGGTAATGGTATAGATAGAAGGTCAGCAAATGAGGTTGTCACACCATCCCAACCAATGTGTGTCACATGTTGAACATCTGTTGGGCACCCTATTTCCATGTCCATGTCCATTTCTTCTTCTAATTCCTCTTCTTTCTCCCCTACAAATATACAAACAAAAATCAAACATACATTGATAAATTAACTTAGAGACTGTATCGGACCGATCAAAATAGTCTCAGATTTGTTTGAGAATTAAAATTAAAAATAATTTATGTATAAAATTCATACATCTCAACCTAACAACACCTTTTTTTAAAAAACAAAGTCACTAGAATTCTTACAGAACAGGCAATACATAATAATCGTATAGGCGCAGATTTGAGGTCGACCAGAAAGAAAACGTAAAATCAATATGTGAAAAGCTAACATGTGCATACTCACCAAACAATTGAGAAATGTTCTTGAAACCTTTGAACAACTTGTTGAAGGAAAGGTTAGGCTTTGGAACAACATCAAGGAGTACTCTCAAAGAATTCTTCATGCTTTCATTAGACAAAATCTCTGAATCCTCCTCCTCATCTTTATGTCCTTCTAATCATATCACACCATCATATTAGTATAAAACATGTATTATATATAACCTAAGAAAGTTTAAAGAAAATAATATCAAATACTAAGAGAGAAAGAGAGGAAGAGACTTATTGCATCATGTTGTGAGTTAGTGTCTGATTTTGATCTTCTTGGATGTGGAACACCAACATCTACACTGGCCTCAGAGACACAACCAATGGAGAAAGGAAGAATGACAAACCTTTCCAATCTTTGTCTCATTCTTTCTTAGGATAATTGAATTTGAAGCTTAATTAAATGATCCAACAAAAAATGCAACCCTTTGTATTGAGATATGACATCTACAATATATAGATAGGTATAATATATAGTAAGGCACAAATTTGGTACTCACTTTGAACTCAATTTGTTGTGAAGCATGGTATGATTACGTATATAAAGTCAAGCTACATATCATTAATAAATTCGTTTGGTGAATGATAGGGACATACACACATACGCAATAGTTGTATACACATGATTCGGACTTGTTAATTTAATATTAAAGGAAATAATATAGTAAATGAATTATAATTTAACTTAATGAACTAAAATTGAGACAAATTTTCACACTCACAATGCTTCGTAGGTGCGACGGTTCTCCGACTTGAGGTTTGAATATTGATGTTAGAAGGTGAGGCCGCGCGGATCCACGTGTTTGATGTTCAGACCCCTTAAGTTCTTAATCTCGATTGAGATTAAAATATCTATTCTGATACACCTTAAAGTCGTTTTTAACTTAGTAAAATAATTAAATATAACAGAAAAATTCATAAAATTCGATTAAAATCCCTTAAATTAATTGTATAAATAATTTTGTCGTCTATTATTCATATTTAAATTTGTATAAATAATTTTGTCGTCTATTATTCAGTTTATTAAATTAATCTTTGTATTTTCGCTCCGATAGACTCGAGCTTATACCTAAAAAAAAATGAAAAACAATTTTTAAAAAAATCAAGACTAGTGTGTTGGTTAAAAAAATTGAGCAATCACAAAGAGTGTTATTCAATTGAGTGTGTTACTAGTGTACATAATTAATATAGCTCTGCAATGTAGGAGTATAATTGTATGAAATCATTTCACTTTAACGAACATTACATTAGAAAAAAAAAGTTAGTTGGTTGAGTAGTGAATGAATAAAGTGAAACCAAAACCTATGCACATTGAGATAATAGATCACATCATAATTTTCTCATTCAAGTGCCTATCCGTATCTACTTTAATCTTCATTCTTTCACTTACCTCTCTTCTACAATAAGTTATCAACAAAATTAATTATTTTATTTATTTTTAAAATAAAAACCCTTATATATCTATGATTTTTTTTGTTTACTTGTTTTGGACTCGAACTATAGGAGTAGTGTATTCCAAGCAAACTTGTAAATGAATCTCCACCTTGAGAAGATAGAGACCAAATCTCATTTTTTTTTCTTCAATGGAAAAGAAGCATCATTGATTGTAAGAATTGAAAATGGGTTTGTTGAAGTAGGTTGAGTGTGTTACTTATACTATTTGATGTATGTTCATTAAAGGAAGCTTAGCAGCTTAATAAAGTGATTAGACCAATTAATTATTAATTACTCTACTTTAATCTTGAAGAAAAACAAAAAAAATTAACAAGTCCATATGAAAGTGTAAAGGTGAAACTAAGTTGATTAAGTACAAAAACTAATTGTAATTTTGTCTTTATCTTAACCAACAATGTTGTTTGTTCAACTAGTCCATGATTCGTGCATTAACAAATCTTTCTTTATGAAATGTAGGAACTAAGTTGATTAACCTTTTCCAATTTCATGGATCATTTGAGAATATTTATAACGTGATGGACTTAGGTTGATAAAACTCTAATTTCAAATGCCACCTTGAATATTCACCCAATAATAATTATACTATTATTACCTTTTTTTTTTTAATAAGGTTATAATATATAGATAAAAATAACGGTACACAAAAAGAGAGGGGACCATACCAAAACCCTCTCAACTCGATGTAAATTGGAAAAAAGGTATACGAAGCCTATTTTTTACAAAATTTGTCCTTAAAAATAAAGGAATAGTTGTAAAATTAGTAGAATCAATCATTGATAAACTAAAATTAGGAAGGACATCTGCACAACTATTCTCTTCTCTAAATATATGAGACACTACAAAATTCCAATGAGAAACTAAATGAATACAGTTAATCCATCTATTTCTAATGATCCAAGGTACACTAAACGGAGGGTTAAATGCTTTAACCACGGCCATTGAATCTGTTTCCAACCATACCTTGCGCCAATTCTTCTCATGAGCGAACTCAATTGCTTGCATAGCACCCGAGAGTTCGGCAAAGAGAGAATTAGAAGTACCTAAAAAAGACGCAAAAGCGCCAACAAAACAACCATCACAATCTCTTACTAAACCCCCGCAAGCTGACGATGTAGGAGTAGCAGCACCGTCACAATTTATCTTAAATCATTCCCTCAGAGGGGGCTGCCATAACACTTCACGAATATTTGGAGCTCTCGGAGGCCTGATACAGATCTTAAAATTCTTAAGAATCACAAATTCTTCCATACTAATATGCGAACCAATATTCACCGCATTCCCAACAGAAGAAACAATAGCCAAATTGGAAGCAATCGAAGATGAAAATGAAATAAAAGTATTATGAAATCTAACTATATTCCGAGCTTTCCAAATCGAGTTGATAAGACTAACAACCGACACTTTGTTAACTATCTTGCATTGAACCGCACCATCTATATCCATTAATCTCCAAATGTCTAACCAACCCACAATAGCAAATGACAAGTTCAACATTTTTTCCAACCATTTCCATAACTTCATCGCATACCGACATTCAAAAAACAAGTGAGTCTCTGTTTTATCTTCTAAATTACAAAGCGCACAGATAGAAGGGAAAGGAAAAGAGAAGCTCCTTCTCTTTCATTGATCGTCGATAAAACAAAAAAGTATTTAAAAAATTGATGTATGAGATATTAAATTTTAACTATACATCAATTTCTTTACATATTATTTTTCTTATGTTTCATTATAAAAAAATATTTTTATCATAAAGGAAGAATAAAATATTTATCTTATTTCCTCTAATTTAAACTATTCATTGTAATAATAAATTAATTAAGTGTAAATGGTGTTTTGATCTACTAAGCTAAGAATAAGACGATTTAGGATTTTAAATTAAATATAAAAAAAAAACAATTTAATTCCTTATAATGGGATGGGATGAGAAATTTTAAAGAAAGAAAATAATATTATAAAGGAATTTAAAATGATTTGGTCTAAATTTTTTTTAATAAAAAAATAGAGAATTGTTAAAATCATAAAAATTTATAAAATATTTTATTCAAATTAAATTTAAAGAGTTTTAAATGACACTTATAAATAAAAGTTGCTCCTAGTATAGCTATTAGAGTAGCTGTCAGAATCGCTGCTAGTGTTGCCACCTTACACATGGGAGTTAATGTCGATCTATCATCTACCAAAGCTATGTCGTCAATCGTCAAGAAATTTGCCTCCACGCATGCACTATCATAATATTCAACGTCTCACGACACATGAGATACTAGAGTTTCCTTATATTGTCGTCTTTATTCGTCGTTTGACATTAACTGACTCACTTTCCATTATGTTGTGTTTTATCTTGGTTGTTGCAAATTTGTCTTCCCACATCATTCAAAGGTGATTTTGGTAAGTACGTGGTTTGATGGTTGTTCAATGTGTTTCATCTCCATCCACTATGATTTATTTTGGTATTTCTACTACTTTTCTATCTCACTATGTGGGATCATAGATTCTAAATTTTGACATTTTTTATCATGTAATTGGTAATCTATCTCTAATCTATAACTTGCCACCTTCTAAAATATCTCACAATATTAGTTTTGTTAATGCTTCTAAGGCACAAATTATTTGTATTGGTAAACCTCACCTCTCCCATTTATATCATTGAAATATGTGTTATTTGTGCTTAGTTTTCCATTTAATTTGATTTGGATAAGTAAACTTACCCATCCTCTTAATTGTTTCATAAAATTATCTTCCAAGTCTTTCTCTATAGATGACCATAGTACATGAAAGATGATTGGAACATGATCTGAATCATAAGATCTATATTATCTTCACCATCCCTTATCCATTATTTAGACATTTTTGCATCTCCGAATATCATTCTTCATTGTTTGGATCATTTAAATTTAGACAAATTAAAGGTGTTGCTTCCTGAACTTTCATATTAAAAGTCGTTGGATATTGAGTCATGTCAACTTAGTAAGCATGTCAAATAATATTTTTCAAGTTGTTCCAACAAAAGATCCACGTCTCATTTTGATATTTTTCATTATGATGTTTGGGGTCCTAGTCGAGTGTCATATACTTTCAGACACAAATATTATGTCACATTTGTCGATTATTTTTTAGATTCATCTAGATCATTATATTGAAGGATCATTCATAATTATTTGATTCCTTTTAGACGTTTTTATTTAGATTTAAAGAACCAAATCATAAAAGTGAAAATTTTGTGTTGGACCAGATGTCTAAGCCAATGTGTTCAACATCTTAAACCATAATTTGATAGATGATGGAAAATAAGATGATCAATCATAAAACAATAAAGAATACAAGAGAACTGGTAACCCGGTTCTGTGCAACCTCGCCTACGTCTGGGGGCTTCCAACCTAATAAAGAAAATCAACTCTCAATAGAATTAAGACAAAGTGTCTTAGTTGAACAAGCCCTTTGTTATATGCCCCTCTTATCAAGTCTACCTATGTCTTTCTATTTAGGACTCCTCCTAAATATGAGACCCCTCTCACTTTATCTCATATTCTATGCCTTTAAATATAAATGCATGCGATAGAGTAGTGCACAAATAATAACACAAAAAAAAACTCAAATATTATGTCACATTTATCGATTATTTTTTAGATTCATCTAGATCATTATATTGAAGGATTATTCATAATTATTTGATTCTGTGAGATATTGGATCGAACTCTAGTATTGTCGAAGGGTAGCTTCTTGGTTCGACAGTTCGACAGAGTTAAGCATGAAGTCGAAGGATTGTTCACATGCTGGTGTCGAAGTGTGCATGCTGTAGTCGGAGATGGGTCTAGCATGCAGATGTCGAAGATGCTAGGGTTGTTAGCATGTTAAATTAGGTTTTAGTGTTTAAACCCTAATTTGTTAAGTTAGCTTGTTTATTAAGTTGGCTTGTGTAATGGGTCTTGCTGAAAAAGCCCATTAGTTAGTATGTTAGGTTTTATTATAAATAGCATACTAGTCTCTCATCATTGCTAAGCTGCAAATCCTAATTTAGGGTGAGAGAGGTTATTTGTTATTCTTGTAAAGTTGTAATCTTGTTTTCTAAGAGAAAGTAAAAGAATAGCAGTTATAACCAATTCTTGTGTTCTTCTTCTGTTCCCTAATTCCCTATTATACTTTGTTATTGGTATCGTTTTTCACAACAAATTGGTGCGGTGAGCGTGGAGAAGATGCCTTCAACAAAGTATGAGATTGAAAAGTTCACCGGAGTGAATGATTTCGGTCTGTGGCGCTTGAAGATGAAAGCCTTACTGGTTCAGCAGGGTTGTTTGGAAGCGTTGAAGGGAGAGGCAGCCATGAATGCAGAATTGACGGCAGCGGAAAAAACAAATATGATCGAGAAAGCACACAGCGCAATTTTGTTGAGCCTTGGTGATAAGGTTCTCCGGCAGGTATCAAAGGAGACGACGGCATCAGGGTTATGGGTGAAACTTGAAAGTTTGTATATGACCAAATCGCTGGTAAATCGACTCTACCTGAAGCAAGCTTTGTATTCATTCAAGATGATTGAAGACAAAGTATTGGCTGAGCAGTTGGATATGTTCAACAAGCTGATTCTTGATCTTGAAAATATTGATGTGAAGATCGATGATGAAGATCAAGCGCTGCTACTATTGTGTTCTTTGCCTCGATCACATGCTCACTTCAAAGAAACTCTCTTGTATGGAAGGGAGTCCCTGACGTTTGAAGAAGTTCAATCAGCCTTGTACTCTAAGGACTTGAATGAACGAAAGGAGCATAAACCTTCGACTGTTGGTGAAGGTTTGGCCGTTAAAGGAAAACTCTTACGAAAGGATGGTAAGTTTGACAAGAAGAAAGGCAAAAGCCAGTCGAAGTCTTACGGTGGCGAAGCATCTGGCATTCGATGCTACCATTGTAAGAAGGAGGGTCACACAAGAAAGGTGTGCCCTGAACGCCTGAAATATCATGGAGGTAAGGATAATGGCAACGCTGCCATTGTTCAAGATGATTTCGAATCATCTGATGTTCTTGTGGTTTCAAGCAGTGACTCTAAGAAGGAGTGGATTATGGATTCAGGTTGCACTTGGCACATGACTCCAAACAAAGACTTGTTCGAGAAATTATGTGTTCAAGATGGTGGATCAGTATTGCTGGGAAACAACAAGGCTTGCAAGATTGCAGGTGTTGGATCTGTGAGATTCAAGCTCCATGATGAGTCAATAAGGTTGTTGACTGAAGTCAGGTATGTTCCTGATTTGAAGAGAAATTTGCTTTCTCTTGGTGAATTCGACAAGAAAGGATATGTTTTCCAAGGAGAGAAAAGTATCCTAAGAGTCATGAAGGGTTCGAAGGAAGTCTTGAGAGGCGTGAAGAAACAAGGCTTGTATACCCTTGAGGCTGAAGTTGTAAGTGGTTCGACAAATGTTGTATCCACGAAACCGTTGTCGAAGACAGAAATCTGGCACATGAGATTGGGCCATGTCAGTGAAAGGGGTCTGGTCGAATTAGGGAAACAAAATCTGCTTGGTGGAGACAAAGTCGAAAAGCTGAAGTTTTGTGAACCCTGTGTACTTGGAAAATCTTGCAGAGTGAAGTTCAACAAAGGCAAACAAAGAACACATGGATCCCTTGATTACATCCATGCTGATCTTTGGGGGCCTGCAAGGTGTCCATCACATTCAGGAGCAAGGTATTTTCTATCCATAGTAGATGATTATTCCAGAAAATTATGGGTATTCATTCAGAAGACTAAGGATGAAACTTTTGAGAATTTCAAAAGTTGGAAGACTCTGGTTGAAAATCAGACTGGCAGAAAGGTCAAGAGGTTGAGAACCGACAATGGCCTTGAATTTTGCAATGAGGCATTCGACAGTTTTTGTGCTGCCTCTGGTATTGCAAGGCATAGAACTACTGCAGGTACTCCACAGCAAAATGGTTTGGCTGAAAGGTTTAATCGAACTATTTTGGAGAGAGTCAGATGCATGTTGACTAGTGCGGGGTTAACAAAGGTGTTCTGGGCTGAGGCTGTTTCGACAGCAACATATCTGATAAACAGATGTCCTTCGACAGCGTTAGATATGAAGACACCTGAAGAAGTTTGGTCGGGACATCCACCAGATCTCGACAAACTGAGAGTATTTGGCTGCGTAGCCTATGCTCACATTAGGCAAGACAAGGTCGAACCTAGAGCTCTGAAATGCATGTTCATGGGATACCCTGAAGGAGTCAAAGCTTATAGGCTATGGTGCCTAGAGCCAGGTCACAGGAGGTGTATCACCAGTCGAGATGTAGTTTTCAATGAAGCTGAAATGGCTTTTAAGAAAACTGATGATGTTGGTCGAAGTACAGAAACATCTGACGAAGAGCTGGAACAGGTAGAGATTCCTGTTGAGGTGGAGCATGTTGATACTGAATTGCATATCCCAGATGAAGTCGAAGAAGAAGCAGAAGATGCTGAAGTTGAGGAAACTGACGATGACTACCTATTGTCGAGAGATAGGTCGAGAAGAGTCATCAAGCCACCTCAGAGACTTGGATATGCAGATCTTATAGCTTATGCCTTAATCTCTGCAAGTGAGGTTCTAGACGAAGAACCTAGAGACTATAAGGAAGTTATGAGGAGTCGAAATAAGACTGAATGGCTAAAGGCCATGGATGATGAAATGAAATCTCTTCATGATAATCATACTTGGGAACTGATCAAGAAACCTGTTGGGGCAAGGTTAGTCAGCTGTAAATGGATTTTCAAAGTTAAGGAAGGAATTGAAGGAGTGACGTCGAAAAGATACAAGGCAAGGTTAGTTGCAAGGGGTTTCACTCAGAAAGAAGGTGTCGACTTCAATGATGTGTTTTCTCCTGTTGTGAAGCATAGGTCCATTCGAATGTTGCTTGCCATGGTGGCACAGTTCGATCTTGAACTGGAACAGATGGATGTGAAGACTGCGTTCTTGTATGGTGATCTAGATGAAACGATCCTGATGAGGCAACCTGAAGGGTATGTCGAAAAGGGGAAGGAAGATTATGTGTGCAAGTTAAAGAGATCTTTGTATGGGCTGAAACAATCTCCTCGACAGTGGAATAGGAGATTCGACAAGTTCATGGCACGCATAAGTTTCATTAGAAGTCAGTTCGACCACTGCGTTTACTTCAGATTTCGACCTAGTAATTCATTTGTTATTTTGTTGCTTTATGTGGATGATATTCTCATAGCAAGCAACAATGTTGAAGATGTGACGAGGGTGAAGGCTGAACTCAATAAGGAGTTCGATATGAAGGATCTGGGAGCTGCTTCCAGGATTCTTGGAATTGACATTCGAAGAGATAGAAAGAAGTCGAAGTTATGCTTATCTCAAAAGGCATATCTACGGAAGATTCTTGAAAAGTTTGGTATGTCGAATTCGAAGCCAGTTGTGACTCCAACAAACCCTCAATTCAAGCTGAGTATTGATCAGTGTCCCAGTACTGATGTCGAAAGAGCCTATATGAATAGCATTCCGTATGCTAATATAGTTGGTTCTTTGATGTATGCTATGGTTTGTACTAGACCCGACATAGCATACGCAGTAAGTCTTGTAAGCAGGTACATGGCGAATCCTGGAAAGGCTCACTGGCAAGCATTGAAGTGGATTTTAAGGTACATAAATGGGTCTCTGAATAGAGTCCTAATTTATGGTGGAGCCTTGGGTGAAGATAGTAAAGCAGTAATAGAAGGATATGTCGACTCTGATTATGCAGGTTGTATGGATTCCAGAAAATCTATTTCTGGATATGTTTTCACTATGTTTGGCACTGCAATTAGTTGGAAAGCAACACTTCAGAAGGTTGTTGCTCTATCAACCACTGAAGCGGAGTATATTGCCCTAACTGAAGCTGTGAAAGAAGCATTGTGGCTTGAAGGTTTTGCGAAGGAGCTAAAACTTCAAGGTCGAGGTATCACTGTTAAATGTGATAGTCAAAGTGCAATACACCTGTCGAAGAATTCAGCCTATCATGAGCGAACTAAGCACATTGATGTGAGGCTGCATTTCGTCAGAGGAGTAATCGAGCGTGGAGAAGTCCAAGTGCTGAAGGTTTCGACTGAAGACAATGCTGCTGATATGATCACCAAGACATTGCCGAGTTGCAAGTTTTTCCACTGTATGCAGTTGATAAAGCTGCATGAAGAAAGCTAGTCTGTTCCTTGACGCTGTAGAGTTAGGTCCAAGGTGGAGATTTGTGAGATATTGGATCGAACTCTAGTATTGTCGAAGGGTAGCTTCTTGGTTCGACAGTTCGACAGAGTTAAGCATGAAGTCGAAGGATTGTTCACATGCTGGTGTCGAAGTGTGCATGCTGTAGTCGGAGATGGGTCTAGCATGCAGATGTCGAAGATGCTAGGGTTGTTAGCATGTTAAATTAGGTTTTAGTGTTTAAACCCTAATTTGTTAAGTTAGCTTGTTTATTAAGTTGGCTTGTGTAATGGGCCTTGCTGAAAAAGCCCATTAGTTAGTATGTTAGGTTTTATTATAAATAGCATACTAGTCTCTCATCATTGCTAAGCTGCAAATCCTAATTTAGGGTGAGAGAGGTTATTTGTTATTCTTGTAAAGTTGTAATCTTGTTTTCTAAGAGAAAGTAAAAGAATAGCAGTTATAACCAATTCTTGTGTTCTTCTTCTGTTCCCTAATTCCCTATTATACTTTGTTATTGGTATCGTTTTTCACAACAGATTCCTTTTAGACGTTTTTATTTAGATTTAAAGAACTAATTCATAAAAGTGAAATTTTGTTCTAGGAGGACAAATGTTGGACCAGATGTCTAAGCCAATGTGTTCAACATCTTAAACCATAATTTGATAGATGATGGAAAATAAGATGATCAATCATAAAACAATAAAGAATACAAGAGAACTGGTAACCCGATTTGGTGCAACCTCGCCTACGTCTGGGGGCTTCCAACCTAATAAAGGAAATCCACTCTTAGTAGAATTAAGACAAAGTGTCTTAGTTGAACAAGCCCTTTGTTATATGCCCCTCTTATCAAATATACCTATGTCTTTCTATTTCAGACTCCTCCTAAATATGAGACCCCTCTCACTTTATCTCAAATTCTATGCCTTTAGATATAAATGCATGCGATAGAGTAGTGCACAAATAATAACACAAAAAAAAGCTCAAAATGGAAACCCTAACACAATGATCTTAAATTCTCGCACACACCTCTTAAAGTTATGTTTGAGTCTCCTTATAAATATATATATATATATATATATATATATATATATATATATATATATATATATATATATATGGGAGCATATCAAGTGAGAGCATTTTATAATGAGAGATGAGAGGAACAAATATCTACCATTGGATTTATCAAGAAAGAGAAATTAATAGCCACATTAATGTATTAACATTCTCTCTCTTGATGAATCAAATGGTTGATATTTATTCCTCTCATCTCTCATTATAAAATGCTCTCACTTGATATATATATATATATATATATATATATATATATATATATATATATATATATATATATATGCAATTTGGACTTTTCTCCAATGGGCATACGCTTTGTTCTTGTCCAGATTTATAGAGGATTTTGTTTTGATTTGTTACTTAACAACCTCTGAAAAAAGATTTGATTTATTTTTTATTCAAATTTAAATCTCCATTTAAATTGATTTGATCCTATTCAGTATGCCAACCAAATCTAAATCACACATTGTTAAAAGATAGCAACAAATCACGTTGCACAACACCAGATATATCGCTCAGATCAGCAACAACATTGGCCTGATGTCATGGGTCAGATGTTGCACACATAGAACAATAAAAAGTAATTCGAATTTTGTAAAATGATGAAAGGTTTATCACAAGAAGTGTCATCATTTTACTGATAGAGTGTTTTCACTGATAGAGGTCACACTAATATTGTTAGGTATTTAAACATCGATTCAATAAGAGATGCGAGTGATATGTTGTCTACTTATGGTTATTGCATTTTAATAGGGGTTGAATTTCATAGAAGAGCAAAAAGCGGAATATTATTGTCAATCAAGTAAAGAAGTTGAGTATCGAGTTATGACTCATGCTACATGTGAGCATGTTTGGTTGAAACATTTACTGCAAGAATTACATTTGTTTGAGGTTGGTTACATGAGACTCGTGTTCGTAATCAATTAACTTTAAACCTTTCCTCCAATCTAGTTTTTTGCGAGAGGATAAAATATATAGAAGTAAATTGTCATTTTACTAGAGAAAACACTCTATAAGTGAAAACAATTTCTTTTTTAGGTACCTTTTTAATGTACTTAAGAATTGTAACAACTACATTCTAATTACTATCACAAGAAGAATTTAGAAACTGACTTTTGACGTTAATTGAAAAAGATATGTCTGGCCTGGTTAGAGTGAGATAAATCCATTTTTTCACTAGCCTCCGGTATCTGCCTGATTTAGAATAGGGTCTTCCTAGTCAGAAAGGAGTTTTGCAATATGATCCTTAAGAGTGTCGATTGGTTTGCAATTTATAAGACTTGCTTCCTCCAAAATATATCAAGCATACTTCCTCTGAGAGACAATAATACCTGACTTTGATTGATTTACCTCAATCCCAATAAAGTAACATAAAGGATCTAAGTCTTCGGTCTCTAAATTTTGAAATAGGTGTTGTTTTAATTCGTTGATACATTCAAAATCATCACTTGTAATCAAGATGTTATCAACATAAACCACGAGATAGATTTATTTATTTGATGATGAGCATTTAAGAAAAACAAAATGATCTGCTTCGCAACGAGTCGTCCCAAAACATCAGCACAACTTTGTTGAATCAACCAAACTATGTTCAGGGTGATTGTTTCAGGCCATATAAAGATTTTTGCAATTTATATACCAAGCTACGGCCCCTAAGAAACAAACCTAGGATATTGCTTCATATAAATCTCTTCTTTCAACAAGAAAGCATTCTTGATAATCAATTAAAATAAGAGTAATTCCATAGTTATAAAGAAGCAATCAAAAGTTAAATTTCCAACTAGTATCATTGTAATTTTGACCATAGATCTAAGTATAACCTTTTGCCACTAACTGAGTCTTTAATATCCCAAAAAATTATATTTGACCGCTCGTACAAACTATTTATCACAACCAATAGAGAGATCATGAACAAAACATGTAGAGCCGAATATACAAAGAGAAACAAAAACAAAAATTCAATTGAAACATTTAAATTACTTAAAATTTTAAATTTCTGAATAATTTCGAGTTATCTCATTTAAAAATTGTGAGTGACCTCATCTAAACACATTATATATTAAAGAATATATATCCATATAGTTTCTCCACCAAAATACTTCCTCTTGATTTTATTATAAAAAAAATTACTATCAAATATATTAATTCTTTAATAAATTTGAAAAGGTGGGTTTTTTTAAGGAATCAGAGAAGTATCTTTTTAGAAAACATCCATCAAAACTAATGAAAAATCTAAATTAATTGAAGTTCTTAAATTAAATTAACAAATTTGTTATTCCATTTGCATCGCAATGAATAATTTCATTTGTAAAAAAAAAGAAAAAGATTGTTTTAAAAGGATCATTCATTTTATGATCATGGTAATTACACCATACATGATAAAGGATAATTTTATAAAAATATCTTTTTCTCTCGTTTATTTTAATATTCTTCTTAATATATGTTAAATTATCAAATAGATCATTCATTTTAAGATGTCATTTTAAGATGGAGAGAGTATTTCCTAGACTTATAAGACACTTACAATTTTAAAGAACAAATGATGATTTAAATAATGCTTAACAACTAAAGCTACTGAGCACTCTACGAGGGAATAATAGAAGGGCTACAAATTAAAAAAACTTGTGCCAGAACATCCTTGATGCACACGCCCTTAAGCATCAAGAATCAAGACAATTAGGTAAGTACTCACTCCTGTGTCAGAATATACAAACGTAAGACAGTATAATATAGGTTATAAGTTTCAACTTGCAATCTTGTAGGCATAGACAACAAAAACTTTTAGCTGAATCCAATAAAAAACTTATTAAAATTAACTTTTTACACCAAAAGTTTTTAATCCAATAGGATCCATTTTTTATGCTTTGGACATCTTCTATAAGTTTGTGCCTGCAAAGTTGAGTAATTAAGTTATAATCTAGAAGGTGCTTTAACATATTTTACTTTTACTGTTTTTACATGCACTTCTTCGTGCTTTAATTATGCTGCTATCCAATTCAATATTCTAAAACAAAAGTGAACACCTTTATTTTTTAAAAATTGGTAAACTATGATGTAGATACATTTTTACCTCTTGTTACCAATAGTCTCCACAAGAGCAACTACCCTGCTTAAAATGATGGAACCTATGTGTATCTCTGACAATTACTTCACGTTCTAGAAGTTGAGATGCATACTTGATGAAGTTATGGCAATCGATACAAATTCGGATGTTCTTCATGATTCGAATCGGAGTCCTATGTGAAGTATTAATGATACCAAAGACAAGTGCAAGTTTTTCACTGTGATGACTAATGAGTACTTCCCTTTGTTCTTCTTCTACATCCTGCATGACCAATTTTGCATCAAAGGAATATCCAATTTCCTTCAATCTTCCTATTAAAGAGTCAAGATAAGAATATATTTCTTTGTCTTGTGGATGAGACCTATCTCCCACTACAAAAGTGTGGATTTGATCCTTTAGCTGAATCCAAGATTGACCAGGTTGCTTTTTGACACCTCTTTGATGCATTAAACTCCTTACTGTAGCAGCCTCATCCCATCGATGATTAGAAGAACACATGTTTGATAGCAAAATGTATGCATCTGGATCAGACGGCGCACTTTGAAGTAGCATTTCGGAAACCAATTTTCCCATCTCAATATTTTTATGAAGTCGGCACGAAGATAAAAATGATGTCCATACAGATGTCAAGTGAGAGATACCATTTTCAAAGATAAAGTTTTTTGCATCAATCAAGTGACCTGCTCTACCATAAAGATTGACCATAGAGGTGTAGTGTTCAACTTCAGGGTTGATGTGATAAGTATCTTTCATCATCCTAAAATAACCATGTCCTTCTTCTATAAGGCCTACATGGCTGCATGCATTTAAAACCCCTACAAAAGTAACTTCATTTGGGATGATACCCTGTTTCAACATTCCTTCAAAAAGACTAATTGCTTCCCTTCCTTGACCATCTAGAGCACAACCAGAAATCATTGAAGTCCACAAGACAACATTTGGTTCATTGATTTGTCTGAAAATCATCCGAGCATCATCCAAGCTACCGGATTTAGAATACATATCAATTAACGACGAACCAACATAAGCATCCACTCTATGCCCAATTTTTTGAATGTAGGCATGAATCTGCTTACCAAACTCCAAAGCTCCAGCATTGGCACAGGTAGAAATAATGGTTACAACAGTTCGAATATCCACTACAATTAATTCTCGAATCATTGACCTGAAAGTTTTAATACCATCTTCGTACTTTCCGTTCCAAACATAACCGGAAACCATTGAACTCCATGAAACTATTCCTGCCTTAGGTTCCTTGCACGTAACTCCAAAATTCCCTTTTCTCAAAAAATTCAGAGGTACATCTTTGAGAATTGTAGATGCCTTATCCATTCTCCCACACTTGCCATACATTTCCACAAGTGAACTCCTTATAAAGCCGTCACTATTGAGGCCAAATTTTAAGACCCTCCCATGAATTTGTCTCCCAATCTCAACAAGTGATAAAGAGGAAGCCAAAATAAGAGCTATGGAGAAAGTGACTGCAGAGAATTCAGTCCCTTGCTTCACCATAGAATAGAGCTGTTCCAAAGCTAATCTTTCATAACCACATTGCATCAACCCATCTATGATAGTATTCCAACTCACAACATCCTTGTAAGGAAAGTTCCTAAACATGTCAAGAGACTTCTCCACATCTCCTTCACGGAGATACGCACCCATCATTATATTCCACGACACAACGTCTTTCTCAACCATCAACTCAAAAAAACATTCAGCATATTCAAAGGCCTTGCATTTCAAGTAAAGATCAAGAATAGAATTCTCCAGCACAATATCTCCATCGACCCCATTCCTGAGAATCCATGCATGGATCCCTTTACCCAATTGAAGATTGTTTTCACCTGAACAACACTTGAAAACACTAGACAAAGTATAGTGATTTGGACAAGCACCCTTTGCTTGCATTTCTCTGAAAAGGCTAAAGACCATCTCTGAAGAGCCTGCTCTAGCAAAACCTGATATAAGGACAGTCCATGTTTGAGCATCTTTGTGGAGAATTTCATCAAACAGCTTATGTGCATAGTTCATGTTGCTGGATTTGACATAGAGAGATAAAAGATAGTTAGCCAAGTTTGTATTTTGAAGAGAAGCGTTTTTGAAGTAGTGGCCATGAAGGGCATCAAGTGGTGGTTGTGAGCAATTGGATGTGGTGGAGTAAAGAAAGGAAGATGGGTGGCGCCACCGAGAGTGAAAATTGGAGGATGAAACATGGTTGATGAATAAGCTTTGCCACCCAAACTTAACTTTGCACAGCTTATTCATAGATGTACAAATTTCACCATAATGTTAGGCATGTACAAGTAACTAGTAAGATAAGTACTGTATTTGTACCGATGTAAAATTTATTTTTACTATTTTTTTTTACTGATAAAATGTAAAAAAATTAATGTGTTTATAATACAAGATTAATTAATTTGTGCACATTAAACAAAATCATTTTTTTATTAGAATTTTGTAAACTTGTAGCCTAAAAAGCACCTTTAATAAAATAAAAGCTGTGTATTGGAAAAAATACAACTTTCAAAACTTTTAAAATCTGAATGCATATCTCTTAAAATAATATTCATATTAAATTTCATAATTTGTATCCATGCACACTTTTTAGTTACTTATGTTTTTGTTGTTGTGAAGTTTTTTTATTATAAATTTAGGTATCTTCTGCGTGAGTGTAATAGTAGAGAATAATCTCTCATCTAAAGAGGACCATCATATAAAGTATATTAATTCATCCAACAATTACTCTCTATTCTATAATAATTATTTTATTTTACAAAAAATTATTTCCTTTTCAATTATTATAATGAAATACATCAATAATACTTGATTAATAAAATTATAATTCAATAATCAAATACAACAATTATTGTGAGACGGGTAGAGTATCGTCCAACAACTTTCCCTTAAACTTTTTAACAATAGATTTTTTTATCAAATTTGCATGGCAAACCATATTTGACTTAAAACATGAATTATTTTGGGGGAAAATTCTTAGGTGGACACATACCTAAGAAATTGTTTTACACACAACCAATCACAAAATTTTAATTAATTAAAAAAATAAATACTGATTTTTCTCTCTCCTTCATAATCTCAACCACCCCATGAATCCAATTAAAACCAAAATTAAAATTAAAACAAATTTGAAAAAGACTCTTTCTTATTGGTTGTGCCTAAGAATGTGGATTTAGGGTCGTGTCCATGCAAGAATTGCTCTTGTTTTGGGTTACATAATATATGGTATGCGAGGTTTTATTAGTATATACGTGTTCACTTGTTTTACTAGGTATTTGTTTCTCTCAATTCAATCATTGTTTGATGGCTGTAGCGTCTTTGAAATTCACATGAATATCTTGATCAATGGCCGACCATCCACTTTTTCTTTTAATAAGAGAACGATCACATTACCAAATTCCAAGAGTAGGAGGGAATCCATCAAAATAAAGCTTAACTTTTTTTAACGGAAAAAATAAAGCTAAAACTTATTCTGAATTTCTGATACATCCGGATCAATATTCAACGAAGTATGGAGAGAAGGATATACTTTTGCCTTTCGAAAAAAAGGACAAAAACAATGGCTGTCTATTCAAAATATTTTACAAAAAAGAATGAGATACAAAATCTTATATTCCAGTAAGGATCGAGCTTTCCTAGTGAGTGGAAACAATATCTTAAACCAGTTCTATAATTAGGACAACCATCAAGTGAAAAAATTAAGGTAAAAAGAGCATAAACAAGCCATTACGAATAAGAATAATTAGCACTTATATTAATCAAGAGGAGGGTAGAAGTATGAAGACAAAGAAAAGCCGAGGAAGAGAAGGCCACCAACAGTGGCTACAGAGCGTTGGGAAATTCTAGATGCCAGCATGCTTCCTCCAACCACTGCTACTGAGGTGCAGATTGTGTGTCCTATAGTGGCCCCAACTGCTACTCCAATTGCATTTTTGTGTGTTGCCAGCTGCACAAGGAAAGTAAAATTCATGAACAAAAGTACAAAACAAATACAGAACAGATATAAAAACCACCGACACAAATTAATGATTGAAGGCATCAAGTCTATAAGGAAAGTAAAAAATGTAGAGATATATTGAGGGGTTTGAGAGAAAGAGTTTCTTACTGCAATTGTTGCAATCTGGCTACGGTCACCCCACTCGGCAAGGAATGTTAAAATAAAAGACTGCATAAAGTAGGAAAAAGTGTAACCAAAAAATTATCATCTTCAACTCAAATGAGTGATGAAAGAGTTGTGCTTACCTCCAAAAATATAGGTGTACAAAATCTTGAAAGGAACCGCCGGTATGAAGTTTTACCTTGCCCACCTTCAAGTTTTTCTTCAACCTAGTTAACAAGAACAAATTCTTAGCAGTTACCAAGAACTAATTGCTCCATCAACTATCCAATGCATGCTGGAGCATGTTTACAAGTAATTAGTTGAGCTCCTCTCCCCATGGCAAAGTGACCATGTGGAGTAACAAGGAAACTGAAAACAAACAAAGTAGCAACCTGAAGAGTTGCATCTATACTAAGATTCTAGCTTTTAACATGTTTAAACAACTATTAAGGTCAATCATTGCTAAATTTGAATTTTTAACTAACACGGATACAGTAACTGTTAAAAAAAAGTGTCATATAGAATAAAGGCACATGAAGCAATCCATTTGCAAGCCTGTACAAGTACAAAAGTTTTAATAAAAACACTACACAAAGTCAATAAAGGCATACTTCTTCCATTTCTTTCTTCTGTGAAGATTTTGGGTCTGATCTCCAAGCAATGTACAGCAGACGTAACCCAAAGAAAAGATAAAGAACTGCATATGAGAAAAAAGGAAATGCTTAGCCTCATCTTACAAAAAAATTGAAGTTTTAAATGCAAGTTGCAACTATCCATAAACACAAGATAGTGAATGAAAATTGGAAAACAATTATATCAGTGAATCCCAGAGGCAAGGCATAGATGGAGAAACAAACAAAATGAACTGATATTGGAACAGATATCAGTACATGGAATTAGACAGAAACACCTGAACAATGCTAATAATGGTAGCTTTTGTTACAGGTACCTAGTGCCGAATCGGCCATTATGACTCAATATTGCATAGTATTCCCGATAATTTACCTGTAGCAGCACTATTTGTATGCTTCTTTGAAATCAAATTTGGCACAATCCTTCCTAGCCCTGTTGAAAGTACCTAATGGATACATGCAATAACTTTAATCCTGATATCATAGATAATAGTAGTTAGAGCACCAAGAAACAGCACTCTAAGTTGCGGAAACCAGACCATCCAACACCATGCAAAGAGCATCCCTTAATGAGAGGGGGAAAAAGCAGGACATAAAATTCAAAGCATAACTGCTGCACTCACTGTCATTATAATCAAGGCTGTGAGCGCACCGGACAAAACAATTGACTTAGGGTGACGCATAGCCATGAGAGCTGCTATTATAAATGTCTCATCCCCAATCTAGCAAGAAAAAAAGATTTTCAGTTATAAGACATAACATAACCCACTCATAGAAAATATGCAACATCCAAACAGAAACAAAAGCATTCTTAACAATCCAATTCTCATACTTGTTAAATTACAGCTACAGCCTAGTTGAATATAGTTTTGAAAAGTGTTTATAGAAAGAAAATATTAAAAGAATATAATTTAGCTTCTGCATTACTGCTTTTTCAGGACATCTATCATTTAACATCGACATCTATAAGCTTACAAGAACTTTTGCGAAAGTGAACACAAACTTATTATAACGGAGAAGCTTCTATAAGCTTGAAGCAAATACATACTGAACTTCAGTTTTATTATTTATAGTTTGAGATCAGTTAGGTTAATTTAGGTTACCGAACGCAGAGTCAACAATTAGCTACTAATAGGTTTTTTTTCCATATAAGCAGCCACATTAACTTTGTCTAACACACTTTTACTCTTTTAACCAATGTCAGCTTCCTCTAATGAGAATTGCCTCTCGAATTCCTCTTATGAAAGCTTATATAATGCTATACAGTCAAAAGCAAAAACATCGTGTTCTTAAAATCTAGGTTAGATTAGATCAATCAATAATTCTTAATAAAACTAGCATCACAATGGCACACAAGCTAAAAGTTAAAACATATCGTTGAAATCGCGCGATATTATGAGCCGAGTAAGAGTAAGGCTCTGTGAAACTAACCTCACTGACGAGAATCATTGATAGACTAGCAAAGAAAGCATCAAAGAGTCCAACACCTGAGGAATCCAAGCTAAGAGGAAGAACCGCGCCATTCTCTAAACCATTCAATGCAAGCTGTGAACAAAAATCGCTCACGCGCATTCATTTCATTTTCTAAGCATGGGATTCAGTTTCATCAACAATTCAAATTGACCAAAACGGCAAAAAGCGTGAGGTTAAGGATTAAGCATGCTTACTTTGGCACGGCGACCTAGATCCACAGATCCACCGGAATCTTGCCTCTCATTATGCGCCAGAGAATCCTACGCATATAAACAAACACATTACGCGTTAATTGATGCGTGAAAACGCGTAGAAAGGAGGAGAAAAGAGACTGACCTGAGCGAAGGTTTGGAAGATTAAGCACAAGAGAATGAAGAGGCGAAGAGCGAGAACGGTTCTGAATCGCGGTGCCATGGTGAATCTGTGGCGGTTGAATTTGCGAGGGAAGAAGAAGAAGAGGAGAAGAAGAAGAAGAAGAAGAGAAGAAAAAGTGAAGAGAAAATTGAAGAAAAAAGAAAATAAATTACTATTTTATTTTTATGAATAAAAAAGAAGAAAATTAGAAAGTGAGATAGATGGATCTCTGGTGATGGTATGATTCGGATCTGGGTTATGATTGCGTAATTTGAAATTGAAATGAACGTGATGGGAAGAACCTTCGATTTGATACGAGATCCCCGAACACTGGTCTCACTACTTTATGCATTTTCTAAAATTCATTTTTATTTATGGCTTTGCGTGTTTTTGCCACTGAGCCTTAGAACTCGCCTTCCTCGCTCTCTTGCCCGGAAGCTAGCTACTAGGGTGGACAAAAGTTTCCGAACCGTGAGTATCCGACCGGTCCGAGCGTAATTAAAATTTTCGGTTCGGTTCATATCGGGTCTACGGGTTATACGGGTGACTGGCTCGGTTTTTAGTGGTTTATTCCGGTTCGGTTCGGTTGATAATATTAGGCCCATCGGTGACCGGACCCGACCGAGTCCAATTTATATTTTATTATTATAATTATTATTTATTAACACTAGCTAGGGTTTGAGGAGACCAACACCAATTTCTCTCCCTCATTTTTCTTCTTCCGTGTAGCCGCTCGCCGCCCCCTTCTTCTTTCCTCTGGTGAAAAAACATAACTACCACCACAATATTCTCTAGTTCAATCATAAACACATTCATCTTCCGCTCAATCTCTCTTCGTCTCTCAAAAAAATCAAACCCTAACACCCAAATTTTAGAAAAAGACCACAATATTAAAGGTTGTATTTGTGAACTGAAAGGAGGTTGCAAGCGGATGTTTTGAGAGTTTCTATAATTTTCTATCTGATTATCAAAGTGATCTTCTTCAGGTATATAACTTATCTTACCTTTTCCCTTATGATAGTCATGATTTCTCTTTGATTTTTTTGATAATTTTTACTTTTACTCTTGCCAGGTTGCAGATCGTTGCTTCTATCTTCTTTATACTTGTTGTTCTTTCATATTGATGTTCTTGCATTCCTTCTGGTGTTGCGGGAGGTATCACTTTTTCTAGTTTATAGGTGAGTTGGTCTTTACTGGTTATTATTCTTGAAGTTGTATTTGATAATTTTAGGTCTAGATCTTTGGTCTTTACTGGTTATTATTCTTGAAGTTGTATTGGATAATTTTAGGTCTAGATCTATTTTGCATGACACCTTTATGGTTATTTAGAGTCTGAGAATTATTTTTTGTATCCTTCCCTGCAGTATTAATCTTGTTCTTGATGAGTTGTTTTCTTTTCTTTTTTTTTACTTGGATACTTGGATTTACTGGGTGACAGATTAAGTTTCATTCACTGATCCCAAATCCATCCACAGAAGAGGAGAAACTTTTTGAAAGGAAAAAGAGGTTAAAGAAGAGGTTAATTTCTTCTGTTAAATTTAATTAAGAGGTTAATTTCTTATGTTATTGGACAGGTTAAATTATTGTGTCTTATGAGCCCCTCTCTAATACAAGATTAATTCATTGCAAAAATTATATGTTTTTCTAATGTAGAAAAATGAGCCCTTTGGTTGGACTACAAAAGCCCTCAGATTTTAAGAGACTAATGGTCTTTGGTCTTTGGGAGCATAAGTTTATTTTCACAACAACTGAAGTTTTATGGCTTAAGTTTTATAAACTAATTTTGATTAAAAAAATTCACAAATTACATGAACTTATAGGTTCTTTTTTTATTCTCCTGATAAGTTTTCTTTTGTGCAGGTATGGAGTTATTGTTTCAATAGGCCTTGTTTTTGTTCCTGTCTAACATTGAATAGGAAATTATCATGCACCTACTACTTATTCATTCAAAGACTGGTGTTAGATTCTAATATATTTTAGTTAATTCCTAATTTGTATTGGATTTAGTTTTGTATTTATTTTATTAAATTTGATTTATGCAGTAATGATTTAGTTTCATTTGTAATGTTATTTAATACAGTTTTTTTTGGATGATTTAATATCCAATTTCATGAAAGTTTATCCAAAAAATCAATAGTTTTTTTTATAAAAAAACCAGTTAATTTTTCTATTTATAAAATTAAAATAAAATTCAAATTGGGTTTTTGAAATTTTAGTGATCCAAATACAAGCTGTATACTAAGAATTTAAAGAAAATATAAAAAAACTATTGAATTTTACTATTTGGGCTGGATTTTGAATTGGCCCAACTGCAAATGCAAATGAAATACCCGAAATAAACCGACATAGATACCCGAACCCGTTTCAACCCGAACCCGAAAAAACCGATTGATATTCTGGTCGGAATTGGGCCTGTATTTGTCACCCGAGGGTTGGGCCGGATTGGGGTTTTGGGCCCGAACCCGAACCGGCCCGACCCGATGTCCACCCCTACTAGCTAGCAAGCAGGCCAATTTTATTTATATTTTTTTGTTTGAAACAAGCCATGTGAATTCAATTATCTAACTTTTTTTCCTTAAACACTCAATTGTACATGTCTACGTTTGATTTCACGTTTGAGACATCTAGAATTGATTTTGGACGCTTAAAATCGATTTTGGAGTGTTTGGTTGATCTTGAGTAGAATTGATTATACTTTCTATAATTGACTCTACTTGAAGCTATGAAGTTATGATTTGTAACTTTTGATCAAACAAGATTTTTACACTGAAATTTATTATTCAACTCACTTTTGTAAAAATTTCTCTAAACATAAATCACTTTATCTTTAACTCACTTTTATCCAAAATCAATTTTACATAATCAATTCGCTCAAAATCAATTTTTTTCGCCGCATAACCAAACACACACTATCTATGGTACTACTAACATTTCCTCTCTATATATACTTAAAAACATTCATCTCTTAATATAGTACTTGTCATAGAACAATTTTATTGGGCAAGCCCCTGGGCTTAATTGCTCGAATTGGTATTCAAGACTCATTTCTCTTATTAGATATGGCCCATGTGGTGTTCAAGTAAAACAATTGGGAAGTATAAGTCAAAAGAGAGAAAATTGTATTTCTCACGATTTGGGGAAGAACTAATCTTCCATTATTCTCATGTTCTTGATAAGGAAATGGGAGAACTTTGTTTCTCCTAGAATCCAACCTAGGGATCCTCTATATATGTCAATCTCATAATTAGGGAGGGTACATTGATAAATTCCACAAAGCAAAACTCGGAGTCTCCCACAGTCTCTTTGTGCGCTGGCTCTCATATTATTTTACTTTCAGCGAGTACAATACTCTTTTATTTTTTTTATGGCTTTATACCACCGGTTTAGTCCGGTTCGGGGGCGAGTTCTGGCATCAAGTGGTTCCATCCCCCTCCCGATCGCAGTTGCGGGGGATCGAACTGTGGTTCTCCCTACCAAGTCCAGCGCCAATCACCACTGGACCAACTAACGATTGGTACAATACTCTTTTAAATAATACTCTTTTAAGACAGGAAAAATAATAAACATTATGAGTCGGGTTCAGGCAAGCGAATTATGGTTTTAATGACAATTAATTGATCTTGCACAATAAAGAGAATAATGGTCATGATAGCCTTTAATGATTATTAAATGCATATGATATTTGAAGTATTATATAAACTTGTGATCATGGAAGAATGAGAGATACACAAAACATTACGAAGACGACTGATACTTTAATGGCCCTCGTTGATAAATTTACACTAGTGTAATTTTGGCATCTATTGGAAGCCCATTAAAGTTGAATTGGGTCATACCAATAATTTCTAACATCAATATGATCCTGTCTCACTATGGTTAGGGTTACCACTAGTAGTAACAACAATAATCGAGTTGTCATAGTAGAAATGATAATTGCTTTAAAGGAATTGCATCAACAAATTAAAACACTGCAGAATAATGTATATGACATGCAATAACAACGAACACATTTGGTTGTGAAGTTATTTGTGAAATGGTCCTTTGGATTGGAAGTATTTTGTAAAACAACAACATTATTCTTAGGATACTCCTCTAAGCTGCAATCTAGAAACACTTCGTAAAGAAAGTCTCGCCTAAGAGGTCAAATTCCTCCCGCTATGGCGATGCCTTTAGACCGCCCGAGAAGAGACAACGATGAAATATCACCCAAAGGGAGGTATCTCCTCGCCCTATACCTTTCCTTTCGGTCCTTCATAGGAAACGTGGGATAAGATTTTTCTTGGGAAGAGAGAAGTCATGCTCATTAACTGACCCATATTTCCCTTGGAAATAGGAATTTAACGGTCCGCCATTGATTGAGTGCACAATGACCCTTTCCAAGAAAACCCTAAGCCCTAGAGGCCTCTACTTCTCCCAAGGGAAGATGAGAGGTCATAACACCTAAAAAGCATAACATTTAGCAAGATCATAATGCATACTGACCATACCCCCTACACTTATACCTAAACACACTGATCATCTTCAGAGCCTTTCACCTCAATAGAGAAGGACTCCAAAAATCACCACAAAACACCATTGTACATGGCTTCTCGCCACAATGGGCAAGCCCTAACCACCATACAACGTAATATAGCTACAAAGGCATCTAAATCTCCCCTCCCTTGCAAGGGGACACACATACCTGTTCTTTTTTACTAGTACACCTATAAACCCCTCAAGGGCGATATTACTAATGCCTCTAAGGGGCAGCAATACAACCAAATTATAAAAATACAAAATTCCCTCAAAGGGGAGCACTATAATAAGTTTAAGTTTAATAGAAGAAAAACCTAAGAGTTAGAAGGGGTTGGAATCACCATCATATTGAATGGATCCCTTAGTTTCTTCATTAACTAGGAAATTCTCAAGAGTCGTGATATTTCCCTCCTCGGTGGATAGGGACGCTTGCTTGTCAGGTTCTTCATGTTCTTCCACCAATAGTCCATCCTTGATGACCTTAAACAAATCAAGTTTTCCCAAATATAGGTTAGAATAAAGGAATATCACTTGCACTTTACCTTTCTCAAATGGCTTATCAGAGGCATCAACTATCTCTTCCTTGAGTTCAACCAAATCTTCTTCCAACTTGCTTTTCTGGATGGCCTCTGCCTTTACGGACACCTTTAGAGTTTTGATCTCAGATTTTATTTGGTCAAAATCATTGTCAAGTTTCTTATAGGCTTCCTTAAGTTTCTTATGGGACTTATCCATCATTTTTGTGCTTCTTTCTATTCTCCCAAAAACCTTTGCGCCTCATCGCACTTTTTAGCGATAAAGGTCAACAACATTTGGATTTGAGTGTTTCCTTCATGGTATTCAACTTAGCCTTGATATTTGCAATATAGATGTCTAATTAGATATAAACATCAAACATCACCCATTTCAACCTAAGCTCCCTTAAAAGATGGGTTTCTATCAAGTTGGACATCCGCCTAGCCCTTAATTGAGTCTCCATTTTATGGTTACTTAGGAAGTGAGTAGAAAAATTAACATAATCCCGCAGAAATCTCCTAGCATCAAAATATTCATTCTATATGGAAGACATCACCTTACTTCTCGATAGAATTGGGGAAGTGTTTAACTGGGATAACATTCCCTTGAGGTTGACGAAGTCCATAATATCCAAATATGTGGTGTGTTTCTATTAGGTAACTTTGTGTATTTGAACCTAGACTGGAAAAAATGTTGCTTTAGTGTTTACCCTGAAATTTGGTAAACAAGCGCTAGTATTCCAAAAATAATCGTGTTCTGGTTACTTGAAGGATCGACTAGATTGATCCTAGGACATGCACTTAGTTTAGATGTTTTAATGTCTTTCTGATATACATTTTTTTGATGGTTATGACTAGTTTATAAGTAAAGGGAATGTTTAAAACGAAATAAAGGCAGGAAAGTAAAGACTTTGACTCGAAGGTAAAAGAAATATAAAAGATTTTGGTAAAGATAAAAATAGGTAATTTAAGTAAATTGTGGTAAATCATACGTACATTTTAAGAAACTCGTTTCTTGATATATGTTGGTACTTTGAGTATTATTGAGTGTTTGTACATAATTGAACATACTAAATCCTAACGCTAAGATTCTAATTTATACTAGATCGACCATAATGTCGAAGCAATCTCTTTTGAAAGCTCCAAAAATACTCCAAGTTTTATCTGCTTTTTGAGAAAAAAATCCATTTGTTAACGCTTAGCAAGAAAAAACCCTTCATAAGCTTGATATTTCGAACAACCTTCATAAGTTAGTCTTGAACTTCTCTTCGAAATAAATCCTCTTTTCAACTATCGTTATTTCAAATTAATACTTTCTCAGTCGTCGAACTTCCCAGCTAAAATTTAGCCACCCCATGCTTGATAATTTTGAGAGGCCTGGGGGAGATTATGTTTTCCTCTTTGTATGTCTTCCTTTTTCTCCGAAATATCATGTCGACACAATCACGTTTTTTGATTGGTTGACCCACCTTTCACCTTTTTCATCTTTTCTCCTGGCATGAAGGGCTTTCTTCTCATCAATGGTCATTTAATCCATCCTCCCTGCAAGGACAAAAATAGATAAATAGATACTAGAAAAAATAACCATGCCAAAATACAATGCTCAATTGCGCATACAATTGTGGTTAAAACTTCAATGTGATGTGCAGATAAATGTCTTCTAAAGATTTTTATCATGACAATTCAAAAAGGAAGAATAAATCACAATAATTATCAGTTAATATGCAATCAAACAACCAAGTTCTCAAGTTCTAGTTGTAAGAGATAAACAGAGTTAAATCATTTAATGGAAAAGAACTAAAGTGGTGATGTTGCAAAAGCTCGCCTGATCCCGCATAATATTTTATCTTCTAGTTTGATCAGTTAAATGCAAATGAAGAAAGAGTATGTCTTTAAGTACTAAGTCGATGCACACACATACCAATTAGGAAATAAATTCTAATAATTTTTCTTAAAATTTCTTTTAAAATTATCCTTGTAAGTACTTAATCTATTAAGAATCAATTCTAATCAATTAGGAAATAAAACATCATTATCTAATCGATTAGTCTCTTAATCTAATAGATTAAAGCAAGAGTAACACCTACTATTTAATCAATTAGTCTTGTTGTGGATTAAATGACTGTGCAAATTAGAGTTTTTTTTAAACTTAACCTAATCAATTAGGTTGATGTTCTAATCAATTAGGAAGTGATCAAGTCCATGGATTGATGCCTTTCTGATCCAATTTTTTCCTATATAAAGGAATGAATTCCTCACTTCAAAACACGTGGTTTTTATAAGTAACCAACTCTTCTATCTCACTCATTCTCATTATTTTTTAAAATTTATTCGTTAAATTGCCTTAGTACTGAGAGAGTGACAAGATTCATCTGAGAGTTGTATTTTTATTTTTCTGTTATGATCTTGTAATAGATTTGAAGGTTGTGAAATTACGATAAATCAGACTTCAGATGTCCTATGACATGTCGAGACATCTGATCTGAACAAATCACATAGGTAAGGTATTAGAATTCATAAACAATACTGAAAAGTAAACAACACAAAAAATTGTTTACCCAGTTCGGTGACATCAACACCTACTCTGAGGGCCACCAATCCAGGGATAAAGTCCACTATAATAGTATCAATTCGAAGTACTATGCAAATAACCCTCGGTTTACACGTAAACAACCTCCGATTTATTGCCTTATCACTTAATCACTACTCGTGTTATACTTTTTACCTAAGACCCACCTAGGCATGAGGCCCTCCTCAATCCCCTTCAATCATAGTCAGCGATTGGATACTTCTAAATAGTTAGAATAAAACAGGAAGACACACTTCCATGACAATACCTATCCAAGACTCTTGAGTAAGAATAATACTTAGAGTTACTTAAAAGCTTGAGAATGAACAATAGAGAATTATAACTCTAAACATCAGACTTACTCTCATATCAACATGATATTTGAGAGGCTCACACACACCAACTCTCCTAGATAGTGGCTTACAGACTCTACCCTAATAATAAAAACTTTTACATCTTCAGTTGGTACCCATTCCAGATCCCCTCCATAGGACCAGAAACACCAAAACCCGAAGTATAAGCTCCTCATGAATGCATGTGCAAATACCAACAAACATATGCAATTAAGATTATCCATTTAATCTTAATCATACAAGCATATCACAATAATCCATCACATATGAATTATCCCACCATTTGCACAAACATACATGTATCATGTTATCATCACCAATAATGCATTCACATAGCATTAACCAACTCAACACATCACAAATAACATATAGCATACAAAGCCAAACAATGTTATTCACATCCAACATTCATTCTCAAACCAAACAACACAATTACAAGTCATTTACCGAATCAAATTATTATTAAATCATTTATTGCCAATAAGACCATTTTATTGAAAATAATATGACATTAGCTTCCTAACACTTCAAACAGGGACTTAAACACAATTATGGTTCAGAAGATATGAATTGTTACAGTTTCAAAGAAAATGTAAATACCGACATCATGCACTGACACCACAAAACCTAATTATGCACCAAATATATTTATTTCCAGAATATGAAACCATTTTTACAAGAAAGTAAATTGTATTAGATTTCTCCAGGTTTGAACGGTGAGTCAAATGGACACCCTAAACTCATGTTATGAATTTATGAAGTTTTACAAAAATTCAGCATTTTTCATGCGAGCAGCTCTCGGGTTCCCACTCAAATCCCCTCAAAATCTCATCTAAACATCACTATAATACAAATTAAATACATAGCAATCTATATCTAACATGTATCAACAATTAGGAACCTTAAAACATGATTTTTAACACAAAAGTTTTGAATCCAAAACAAAAGCCTAACATTTCAAATCTAAAAATTTCAAGAACGAAATCCCTATTTTTATGCTTCAACCCATCACCCATAATCATATAAACCCATGATTCAAGGAATGTCCATCCTTACCTTAGATGAGTTTTTTCCCTATTGAAATTGTCTAATCAAGTTGTTATTAATCATTTTTTTTTGAACAAAGCCAAAATCAAATTAAACTTTTGCACAAGGAGTGCTACACCATATTAGTACATCAGACAGAAAAGAAAAAGCATCCTACATCAAAGCACCCAACAACAGAGCACCAAAACTATACTGGCAAATAAATCAGGTCAAAAACATACACCAAATGAAAGATCTAGCTATTCTCTTTCCCTAACACCAACCCCATCCAGACCATACCAATACTGTAAGAGGCAGAAAAACAGTATTGCAGAAACACCTCCATTACCTCATAAACCACACTTCAAAATTGCAATAGTCAGAGCACCGAGAATTTTGTATGACAACAATCTTCTTTTTGTCATCTGTACATACCGAGGCAAGCCCGAGGGCTCAGACACCATTGACATAAGCTGTAACATAGGCTGCTACTTTTGATACTCAGCCAGTTCCAAGAGGTCACCTTTACTTCTTCCAACATTTTCTCTAAGCAAATATCAGTATTATGAAATATTTTTCCATTTCTTGTCTTCCAAATGTTCCAAATACATGCGAACCATACGACGACTGTACGTTAAGAGAAGCTCCGGCCACTGCTTATCAACCCACTGAACTGCTCAAGATGCGACAAGATATTATTATGCATTGTCGTTGATACTCCGAGCCATCTGCATACTTTGTTCCAAATTCCTGCCAAAATTGAACACTAAAAAAAATATGTGCTGTCATTTCTCTTTCTCCGCAACCACTAACACATGTGTGTTTGAGGCTAAGCACTCCCCTCCTAGTTAAGTTAACATTAGAAGCGATTCTATCCTGTAGCATTCTCCACACAAGAATAGACACTTTCAATGGGATCGAACTATGCCACACTTTAACACAATCTCGATTAGAGACACTAGGAAGATTGGACATTAAAACTTTGTATGCTTCTCTAACCAAAGTAGCCACCCGAGTTCCCTTCTGTCCAAACCCAAGTATCCTTCACCCCTTCTCTCATCTCGACACCGTCCACCAGATTTACTAGAATATTTAATGACACTCTTTCTTCCCCATTCAATTCCTTGTCCCACTGCCAATCCTACATATTAACCTCATTTTCTATTCTCCTCATCTCCCAAACCGTCTTTGATTTGTCGAGAGCCAACAAGAACAACTTCCCAAATCTATATTTTAATGCCTCTCCATCAATGCACCAATCACACCAAAATCGAGTCTCGCTCTCGTCTCCAATTACTTTCTTTATCCTAGATGTTAACCAATTATTATGAGTCTCCTCTCCCCTTTTGTCTATTTGACATAGATCTTGCCACCATATAGATCCTCCACCCCCATATTCACTTATATAACCTTCCCTATCTCCGTATATATCAGCAAGATCTTTGAACCACAACCCGTTTCTTTCCTTTTTTAGTTTCCACTTCCATTTGCCTAACAATGCCAAATTAAAAGCTCTCAGGTTTTTGATGCCCAATTCCCCCTCATCTACTGGCCTACACACCGTATTTCAGCTAACCTAATTGATTTTCCTCTCCTCCTCCCCCACCCTATAAAAACTGTTTAAAGAGAAATGATAACTGACAACGCCTTGAAGAAGGAGAGAAAATAAATCGAAAATGCTGACAAGATTGATTTTATAATGACTACCCGCCCCCCAATTGACAATTACTTGTTCTTCCATCCCAACAATCTATTTGTCACCGTATCTAACACCGGTTGCTACATAGCTAATCTTCTTGAGTTATCTTTATTTTGAAATATATGACTCTCTTGAATATCTTTTGTTTTTTTTTTTATAATTTTTTTTTTCAAATTTTAATGTATGTTGATTTTTTACCCATATATTCTTAACTATATTGTATTTTTTTTCTTGAAATCTACGCTAAATACTCTAATATAAACATTAAATAATTATCTGTTTTAAAGATAAACATGAAACATTATCTTAATATTCCAACAACTTTCTGAATTCATCAGTTTTATTCTTTGGTATTATATTTAAGATAAAGTAGTATAATAATTTAATTTTTTTTTTAAAAGTAAATAGTCTTTTATGAATATATGCAATTTATTTATATATTTATAATTCATACTATTTTAATGGAATCCAGAAGAAATAAAAGTCAAAATATGTGGATCAAACAAAAGAAAAAAAAAAGAAGCAAAAGCTGGGACAAGCAAGTAGAGAGATGAGGTTTTTTGTATGAGAAGAGAAACGTGTGTTGTGGAAAACGCGGGTGATAATAAAAAAGAAAAAGAAAAGAAAGCATTAATAACAGTAACTTATCAATAGAGATAGATGAGATGAGATGAGATGAGGTTGGTTGGTTGGCTTTTATTCTTTGTTCTCATTTGTGGAGTGGAGAACACAACACAACGCCACCTCTCTCTTTCTTTTCTTCTCTCTTTTTCCTCTATCACTCTCTTTTCCTTTTATTATTAAATAATAATAATGCTATTAAATTAATTATTATTATAATATAACAATTGTCATTATAACTGTTATTATTATTATTGTAGTAGTTGTTTTTCTCGTTGAGGGTGAAGGTTGATCTCGGGGAGTTTGATCAGTGAGTTAACGAAACGTGGGGCTGTGAGTTTTGACTGTGACAGCCCGGTGATGATTCTGATTCTAATTCTAATCTGATATACTATATGCCGCGTCAATGGAATTCGATACCATCCCTCAAGGTTCTAATTCTCATCCTCAATTTCATCACCGATCATCATCATCATCGCTTAGTTTTTTCTTGATTCTGTAAAACTCTTGTGTCTGATTGTATGAGATCTATGAATCTTCGCCTCTTGTTTCTCTCTCTACCATGTATGTGGTTTTTGTGTAGTAAAATAAATAACCGTCACACTTGAAATTTGAAATCTACTTTTTTTTTTTTTTTTTCTTTTTCCTGTTGGTAATGTTTATGCTTCTGGTTTCTTTTGCAGAATCGCTTAAACAATATAGTTGTATTAAATTTAAGTTAATATTACTGAATGTCATTCCTTTTTCGAACTAGTAAATAATTTCTGTTAATTTTAGGTTTGTGTGTTTTCCAATATATATATGCATGCAGAGGTTTTAATCTGCGGTTTATGTTTAGAAAAACTGTGAAATTGGCAGAATCGCCGGTGAAATTATGAATGATCAATTGAGCTACACTTGGAGCTTCACAAAATCGCGGCGCCATAATGATCAATTGTGGAAAATTATGAATGAATGTTGTTTGTTTTGAGTTAGTGTTAAAACTGCGATTTCATGATAAATTTTTCTACTGAATTGGTTACTGATTGTTAATTATTTAAGTTGCAATTGATGGAAACTTTTACAACATTTTATTTATTTATGGATGTTTAGTCCTTTTTACTTTATTTTTATGTTTTTTTTCTTTTTCTGTGGCGAGAATTTGTAGTGTAGACCATGGTAGCTTTTGAAAAAGTCTTGGCCTTGTCTTAGCCTTTCCAAAGGGGTTAACTTTTTTTATCACAGAGTGGGGTCATTAAGGACCATACCACAGTGTTTGTGACTTGGAGCTTTCTATACTTCCATTTTTCAGATACATATCCTTAAGTTAAAGCCGAGTTATGTTACACTGAAATAATCAAAATGACAAAGAGAAGAGTTTTAGATTCTCGTGAATTTGGAATGTGGTGTGAAATTGATGATTTATCATAGTTGTGTTACTTGATTCTCTCTTTTGCATGTTTAGGTTATAGGAAGATGATGTTTCTCTTGAAAAATTGATATGTACATGTTATGTTATTTCAGAAGCAATGTGGCAAATGAACTTGAGATCAAGTGAAACAATGGAATCAGGACCTTATCCTGAGCATCCAGGAGAACCAGATTGTTCATATTACATCAGAACTGGTCTTTGTAGATTTGGAGCGACATGTCGATTTAATCATCCTCCTAACAGGAAGCTGGTATGAACTATGCAATGCGTTTGGATAAATTGTTGTCATAAACTTAATATGTGTGTATCTATTAGATATCGTTGATACTTGAACACAACTCTTAGGTTTTTATATTTATTTATTCAATAACACTCCTATTTACACCAACTTCCAAGGTGATGGCAGCAATAGACAGTTGAAATTGAAACTATGTGGCTTTGATGTTGCCTCTTCATATTCTTCTTTCCATAAGGGTTATTTTCTGAGTTTCTTTACAAAAAAAATTTCGCCCACACATGCTCATGAGTATGTTACTTTGCACTGTGTATTTCTGATAAGTTTTACTTTGAATACAATCAGGCTATTGCCACTGCACGGATGAAAGGCGAGTTCCCAGAGAGGTTAGGGCAGCCAGAATGTCAGGCATGTACTTGTTTCTCAATCAGTGCATAAGGTGCATATTGCTTGTTCATGTGCATGTTCTGTGAATTTTGCTTTTTTAAGATGAAATTTTACAAACTTTAAAAGTTGTAACATGAACTCTTTTGAACACTTGGAATGGCCCGAGAGAATTCCTCTTGAAATTATCATATATACATATGATAAGTGATAACAATCCAAATCCCATTTGAAGATCACTCTTTAATTATAGGGATAAGAGATACGGAAATTATCTATAATAACTAATACTCCTCCTTCAGCTGGTGCATACATGTCATGTGTATCAATTTTGTTATGTATGGAGACTATCCTATTTGCTTGAAGAGATTTGGTGAATATGTATACTAGTTCATCAAAGGAGTTCACATGTGAAGTAGCAGCGATACCTATAGAAAGACTTTTAACCCATATAAGATGGCAATCAGCCTCTATGTTTGATTAGATGTTGAGTGACTAGATTAGATCCAACGTGTGTGGAATGCAACTAGGCAATTACAAATAAGTTTTATATGTCTGCTCTTGCAAAACCTCATAATGAAGCAATTGTTTTATAACTATGTAAGTTCACAAGTTGCATGTGCTTTTGACAATACCAGTTTCTAACTGCATAATGTCAATCCGAACAAAGTACTTAAGTTGACCCAAGTCTTTAGTTTAAAATATAAATGCTAATTTAGACACGTGATGCCTTCTTGATTGTTTCTTGTAGTAATGATATCATGCATATAGGAATAACAAATATATAAACTTATTAGAGGCAACTGGTTATAAAACACAAAATGATCTACCTCAGTACGAACTATGCCAAATGCTATTGCTTTACTAATTCATTCAAACTGTGCATCAGAAATTTATTGAGAACATATATAGACAAGTCAGGCAAATGAGTGTTGCATCTTGCATGTGGTCCATTTTGGTATTATTGCCTTTGGAATGACTTATTTATATTTATATGAAAGTAGTGTAGTTGGGCAGAAAGTTAATCAAATTTGAATGTGCTTTTTGAATGCATGAACTCACATGAATATTAAAGTAGCCGGTCTATTTTCATTTAAAAATAGTCCAACTTACCCTTAACTAAAACCCAGTTGAGCAATTCACTAGTTTCTGACTGCTAATCATTTTTAAGAATAAACTTTTCCATGTTTGTCACATGATCTATTCATTCTATTTAGTTCTATGACATATAATTTTAACATCAAATCTATAATGTTAAGCCCTAGTTTTTCTTTAGACATTGTATATATCTGTACTTGATTATTTATTCATTCACCATATTACAAATACTGATATCGGTTTTGCGTTTTCCAGTACTATCTGAAAACAGGTACTTGCAAATTTGGTGCCACGTGCAGGTTTCATCATCCTAAAGACAAGGCTGGGGTTGCTGGAAGAGTTGCCTTGAACATTTTAGGCTATCCACTCCGCCCAGTTAGTATCCAAATTTTTCCTCTTGTTTATATGGATTACAGTTAATACAGTAATTGTTTATCAACTTGTGGCCGTTTCTTGTTTAATTACTTACTTAGTTTCACGCCTTTAACTTGCCTTATAAAATTTTATACTGAGAAATGGATTGATTCAGACAATTCTTCTCTGATTTTTTGTTTTCTAAAATTTTGTGGCCTTATTATACTATTTCTTACCTGACACCTGAATGTTTTATGGGATCCTTAATCCTTAATATTATTTAATAGTCTAATGCTATATTTTCTCTGTTGCTTATTTATGCAGAATGAGTCTGAATGTGCTTATTATTTAAGAACTGGTCAATGCAAGTTTGGGAACACTTGCAAATTTCATCATCCTCAACCAAGTAATATGGTACTATCAATGAGGGGTTCGACTGTTTATCCTACTGTCCAATCTCCAACTACACCTGGTCAGCAGTCATATGCGGCAGGAATTACAAATTGGTCTAGTTCATCCTATGTTCCTAGTCCAAGGTGGCAAGGTCCTTCAAGTTATGCACCCTTAATTCTACCTCAAGGAGTGGTTTCAGTGCCTGGGTGGAATACATACAGTGTAAGCTCATCTAATCTTTCTTAGGAAAGTTTATACTAAAGAAATAGAAGGACGTGATATTCTATGGTTGTGATTGATTATGAGCCACACTTTTGTCACATGAATATGTTGCATTTTTTTCCGATCTGTTAGATATAAAACCATTTGTGTGTTTTCATCTAATGGCGTAAGGTTTTGGTGTGGTTGGTTCATGACATGGCCTCAGAGTCTCTTACCAAGTTGTTAGGAATTTGACCCTTGTTTCCCCATTATTTCTAAAAAAATAGCATAAGTGCATTGTCATGCTTTTTTTCCTAAAGGGTTCTTGTGTGTGGGGGTTGGTAGGCATAAAACTATTCATGTGGCGTCACTTACTGGCTTGAACTTTTTGAAGATTTGGTTCATGACACCATCATTAACTTAATTGGTTTACATTTCCCTCTCATGTCCTTGTCCATAAAGGTATTTTTCTTCTGAAAAATTAAACTTGTACCTTTCTTGAAGAACAATTTCATTGTGTATGATATGGGTTAACAATCCTTTTACCGCTAATTTAATGTAATATGGCTGATATGCAATCATCTTTTTACGAAAGAGACTTACCAATACTTTAATGTGTGGGGATGACAATATACCTATGCTAGTGTTGATCACCGCAGGGTTGCCTCGTTCAGGGCTCCAAAGACGGGGAATTTTCCCCCAGGGGGACGGAAGGAAAGAGACTTACCAATACTATATGTTGATGGATCTCAACAGGGATCTGTGGTGGACGGGGAAGGGGATAGATATCCCCTCATTGCGGGGATGGGGATTGGGAACGGATTCGGTGGTGAGGATGGGGACGTTCCCCGCTCCACCCCACTGACATCCTTGGATGTGTCAGCATCCTTAGTAATCTCTGGAGAATTTCTCTAAATCAGAGATAAATACAGATTAACACACTGTTACATAAATGAAACATTGCACCGAATCTGGGAATAACAAGGTCACAATTTCCTATCAAGTCTTTGAGAGATTGGCTCTCTCCTACCAAAATACTCACTAATAACTCCTTGATAACCAATTATGACTTGCGCGTTTCATATTTATTCTAACTTGCACATAACTGATAGCACAATTAATTATTAAAACATAACTGCAAGTATATGCATCATAAAACATAACTGCAATAATTGATTTCCAACAAACTGACTTTGATCAGTTTTGAGAAAAAGATCTCTTTTGTTATAATGGAAGGTCTAACACATTCTTTATTCCAGGGTCAAATGGGATCAGACAGTCCACAACAAACAATAAGAAATGATCAAACCTATGGAACTTCTCACCAAGGTGAATTAGAAAATGCAGGACTCCAAGGGGCATATTCTCAATACCGTTCTGGCTCTGTTCCAGTAGGATTCTATGCTTTGCAAAGGGATAACATTTTTCCAGAGAGACCTGATCAGCCAGAATGCCAATTCTACATGAAGACCGGAGATTGCAAGTTCGGTGCAGTTTGTCGTTTTCACCATCCAAGAGAGAGGCAGATCCCTGCCCCGGATTGTGTTTTGAGTCCCATTGGCCTTCCTTTGCGTCCTGTGAGTTGATATCTTGTTGATGTTTTCTATATGTCATGTTTATATTTAATTGTTAAATCATTTTATTACTGAAGAATTTATACTTCATTAGGATTCTCTCAGGTTTTGACTGAGTTTGCTAAGGCCTTGAGAAGAACGAGTCTTCTTAGTTTTGCTTGTGGATTGATTATTTGATTTTTTACAGCATTTTTCTTGAGCTTTACATTTTCCTGTACTTGTATTTGGATCTTCTGAGTTTAAGCTCCAGACAGGACCCTATTGGTGTTCTTTTATTGGTTGAAGTGAATAGAAGCATTTTTTATTTATTTATAGTTACTACATAGAGAAATGAGAAGATATGAAATTAGGGTGTCATGTTAAGGGCATTGTTTAAGAATTTCATAGAGAAATTTTGTCTTGAAAATATTAGTAAAACACTTGTTAAAGTAATAATTTCACCATTTTTATACGAAAGTTTCATTTTTTGATTCCTTAAACAATGCCCGAAGGGCGTCTCAGTATTTTCCAAGAAATTATTGCATCAATATTCTTGTCACAATAATTTGGTGCATTTATTGATTTTGGTCAATCTGATAGAGGTAGTGTTCCCTCTTTTTTGCAGGGAGAACCTCTGTGTGTATTTTATTCACGGTATGGCATATGCAAATTTGGCCCAAGTTGCAAGTTTGATCACCCAATGGGAATTTTCGCCTATAATGTAGCTGCATCACCTTTAGCTGATGTCCCAGGCAGGCGTCTGTTAGGCTCTTCATCTGGAACTGCTGCATTAAGTTTATCATCAGAAGGACTTGTTGAGTCGGGGACAGCAAACCCAAGGAGGCTTTCATTGTCAGAAACTAGACCGATTCCTTCCGGTGATGATAACATTGATGACGAGGGATAATGTTCTCTTGGAAATGGGTTATCTGCTTTTTACAATTTTTTTCTCAGGGGAGAAAGAGTAATCTGTGAATTGATTTCCCCATTGCTGGAGGTGTACAGAGTGCCGATCACATAGCTCATGTCAAAATGATTCTGTCAATCTACTATTGAATGCAGTTGACGAATCCAGTCGTTCTGGATTTCATGCTGCCACATTGTATAAATTCATAAGTATTTGTCACATTTGGTCAAAACCAAATGTGAACATTTCTTCTGTTCTTAAGCCAATCTATCTATTTAAAATATTCTCCATTGTAAAAATATCTTTCTGGAAATCTATATTAATAAATATTTGGCTTCAGTGTGAATCTTTCCGCATATCTTTTTATTCCTGAAAACAATGTTAATGTATGTATTATTGTGTATTTATTATTGTGTCCTATGTTTGCATGTATGTATACTTTCTTCAAGTGAAAACAAGTTAATGTTCCACTGGTCTAGAGTCTTATCTGTAGTAGTACTTTCTTCAAGTTAGTTTTGCAGTGAAGGACTATCTTGGATAGAGTTCATTTTGCAGAAGTTGAAGGGCAAAAGTCTAAACAGTGAATTACTATGGCAGCAAAAGCACGTGAACTATATTCTGTTTTGCAGATATCAAACTTCAATGCAAATGTGACTTTTGTTCTTGAAGAGTTCAGGGAACTGCATGATCTAATAAAAGGTAGTAGTCCTTTCAGGCCTGAAGTTTGGTTAAGAGTACACTCAACTAAATCAAAATGGAGAATTTGAATTCTTTTTCTGTTTGCTTCATTAAAAGATACATGTGCAATATACTTGATATGTTTGTTACCTACTGATTCTGGCAAGTGTTATCTTTAAGCTTATGCAGGTAGGTACTGTGTCAAATTCTTTCATTCAAGTACTTTTTCTGATCATGTCTTTTGCATTCTAGTTTTGCAACCCAAATATTGGTAAGTTTGTCTAGTTGTGCCAGTTTGACAGCCCTTGATGCACACTTTCTTTGTAGATATTGCTTCTTTCTTAAATCTTCATATTCCATGATAAGTGTTGTTAACTTGCATGTATTGCTTCTTGGCCTATTATGCCAAGTGAGTAAATGAGTGCTTCATTGGTTAAATAGACCCAAGAATTACGTAAGACTTTTGTGCGATACACCATAAATGTAGTTGGTTGATGAGTCACATCTAGGCTGAGATTTCAACTACTTTAGGAGGTTCATTCAAAAAAAAAAAATAGAGCTTTAAACTACATATATAGAGATTTCAACAACATATATAGAGCTTGATTTAAGTTTTAAATTTTTTCTTAGTGGGATTTTTTTTTATCTGCATTTGAGCTTTTACACAATCCTTTAAACCTTTGTGTATTTTTCTCTAATTTAGATCATCATGCTTAGATATAAACTTAAGGGTTAAATATATTTTTGATTTTTGATACTTATAAATAGTTTAAATTTTATTTTGAATGCCTATTAAAATAATAACATATTTTAGTCTTTATAAAATTTTTATGCATGCAGTTTTAGTCTATGTTATTTTTTAAAATTGTTTAATTACATTTTAATTTTTAAATTTTTGAATAATTTTTTTCATACATGTTTAAAATACTGTAAAATATTTATTTACCTAATTTTAGAATTTTTTAAAATAAAAATAATTAAATATGAATTTTTAAAATTTTAAAAGATATTGATAAAAGTAATGAAAATCGATAAAAATAATGAAAATCTCGACTTAAAAATTAAATATTGAGTTTTTTTTTCATCGAATTTTTTATAACATTCTAAATATATCTGCATAATAATCATTCAAATATACATTTACATAATAATTTTGTAGGATTGAAACATGCCTTCTTTTTTATAATGATTAAAAGAGAAATTTATACGGAAAAAAAAATATTTAAGTAAAAGTACAATCAGTAAAGTGATATAAAATAAGATAAACAATAGATAGGTGGATAGTAATTTTAGAAAACTTTAAAGGAGTTGTTGAGAATATTTAATCCTTGCTTTACACCATGACAAAATATTATCCGACCTATTAATGTTTTGAGAGTACAATATATTTTTTTAACCATGTTACCGATTTTTATTAAATTTTCTTCTTTTAATAATTTTTTATTTATTTATTTATAAGACTTGAATTGTTCAAGAGATCTCTCTACACATGATAAAAAAACTTCACAGTGCTAAATATTTTAACGCAACAAAACACAAGTCCTTACCATCGCTTGAGTCGGAGACAGCCAGGACAGAGTTTTTTATAAGGACAAAGACATTCCCTCCAAAATGTCACATAAAATATTTCAGGAATTAAAAGCATGTTTGATATAATAGTGTATGTTATTGAATTACATTAAATTACAGTGATTTTGCATAAACATATTAATAACATGTTTGGTTTTGTGTAATATTGAAAAGAAAAAAAAACTTGAACACCTTATTTTTTTTCTTATCTAAATTTATATAAACAATATATGAATCTTGCTTGACACGTTTTTACCCTTTCAGTAATAAAGTATTTTACTAGCATGTCTTCTTCTCCAACGTAAGCCTATATCTTAGGTAAGTGCCAGCTTGCATTATTAGAAGAGAACATGTGAAGTTTATATGCTTAATGAGTTGATGCAGTGCTTGTTCTGTTCAATATAAACCCAGTAGGGTGAGGTCCACACTAATTTAATTTCTCTTGTTTTTATTATGATTACTTTACCAGCATTTTATGTTTTTGGAGTAAAATTTTTGTTCTTGATGTTCAAAGATAAAAAAATCTCATATCAATTTGTGTGGATATGAATAGAAATTTTAATTGGAATATTTTGGTAATGTACCATTGTAAAAATGATATCAATTAATTTTGTAAATAAAACACAAAATAATAAGTTTTTTGAAAATATAATATATAATATATTAACTATTAAAATGAGTTTTTATCCATTTATTTTATTAGATAATTATTCCTAGTAATTAAAATATATATATTTTTATTCTATGTACTGAAAATAAAGAAAGATTAAAAGGATAAACCTTTAAATTCTTTTAAATTTTTTCATTGATCACATTATTCACATATATAAAATGTAAATATTTTTCATGTTGAACCATTTTGCAAAGCTTATAAAATGCTTCAAAAGAATATTTTTTTTGTTTCAGAAATAAAACTCAAGTAAAGTGAGAAGACTTGCGGATTTGATTGGACCAAAAAATCAATGTGAAGAAATTCAAGAGATCTATTTGTATAAATTGTGTTTTTAAAACAGAACCTACTCTTGATTTATCAAAACTAATTCTAGAAAGACCTCTAACTATATTAAAATTGGATAATTTTGAAATAGTTTTCATATTTAAATGACCAACCTGTCTATGTTCTATCCATTAATCTTTTTTTAAGGATATGAAACATAAATTAGTTGAGAGTTCATTTAAGTTTAAGATATACAAATTTTTCTTTCTTGATCTAGAAAAGATAGTTTTTTCTCGAAAACAGTTGTTTTACATCACACATGTTAGGTTTAAAAATAACTTCAAAGTCATTATCACATAATTAACAAGTTATATTTAAAACCTTCCACGTATTGAACCTCCTCAATCTTAGTAGAATAATTTTTACCGATGATACTAATACCTTTCATTTTGGATTTGACACCGTTTCCATAAGGTATTGATCCACCATTTTTTTTAATGATAAGAAGCATTTTCTATCTTCAATTATATGTCTTGAGCAACCACTATCTAAGTACCAAAACTTTTTCTTGTTTTTTAGAAGATACTCTTGTATCACAAGTTAGTAAGGATTTGTGTACCCATATTGACTTGGGTCCTTGAGTGTTAGTTTTATGATATGTTTAGTCTTGCGAAAACACTTATATTCATGACGACTAATTTGATTGCAATAAGTGCATTTTCTCTTTTTCTAAAGTAACAGTTTGATTAACGGTGGTTAGATTTTTTGCAATAACATCTTTTTATGAGGTTTCCGTTGTTTGCATTTTTCTTGATACTTTTACCCTCTTTACATATAGACTTTTCCTTTTTAATTTCTTTATTTTTGCTTTCAGAAACAAAAATGATTTTAAATGATTTTAAATGATTTTGTAGTTGTTGATATTTTTCTTAAAAATTTCATCTTGTTAGTATACATTTTTTTTCTTTTTGGATTATTTCATCCTTTCTATTAGGGACAAGAAAGTTTTTGTAAATCCTTTGATTTTTGAAAAAATTGAATCCAATTCTAGTTTTATCAAAAACTCCTACTTGAGATCCTATGATTTTTTGAGAAGTTTCAGTAGATTTTATAAAACTGGTAACATCATTTGTTAGTTCTTCAACTTTTATTTTCAAAGCCTTGTTCTCTTTTTGAGTTTCACAAATATCTTGAGTGTGTTGTTGATGCTTCATCTTTCTCTTTTGTTGAGAGTATTTTCTATTTCCAATTTTTCATTAGAATATGATGGTCTATTTGAGAATTTTGATGCATGTACACATTTTATTTGTTTTGACATTTTTTTTTCTAGATATTTTCCTCTTACACTGTTATAGACTGAGCTCTAATACCAATTGAAGTTGATAGAAATGTCACTAGAAGAATGGTTGAATAGTGACCCCTTTAAAATTTTGCTTTTAATCTTTGAAACAAGCTTTATCAATAAAAACTATGAATCATACAATATAATAAAGCAAAAGGAGTATTTTGGCAAGTTTGCCATTTGTCACATTATTAGAGTGTTTTCTATTTTTAAAAATACTATTAATAGAAATATTACTATATTTATCTGTATATTTATTTTTATATTTAATTAATTATTTTATTAATTTGTTTACACAAACAATTAAATTTAGGCACGGCTAATCAATGTATATTTGATTTTCAAGATATTTGATTTATTTTCCTTAAAAGAATAGACCGCTGCAACTATACCATTACTCCACCTTTTATTTCATACTCTTGGAAACCATCATTCCTGTTTTTACGCTTTGCCCTATTATCTATAGGAAGTCTCCAAAATTTAATAGGTTTCCAATAAAACTTTCTACATTCCAAAGAAATAAATAAAAATGCATTGATTTGAACCGTTTGCTTTTTTTCAATATAGCTTTTTCGCTTTCTTAATTTTCTATGCAAATTACAATAGAACCATAGCTGATTTCAATAAACGCTAAGAGAGAACAACTTTTTGAGAAAGTCCTAATCGCATTTCAAAGAGAGAAAACTCACCAGCCATGGCAGTCGCTTCTCGCATCGCATCCAAATACAAATTGGTTCGTCGTGATTTCTTCTCTTTCTTCCAGATACTAATTCTCGCTATGGATTGCATTTATGTTTCATATTCTAATTTCTAATTTCTGATTTTGCTGTGGTAAGACAGAAGAAGGAAAATAGACCAACTCAAGTTCATAAACTTTTAAGGTTTGATTCTTGATTTTTTATGCGTTTTTTCATATTTACTGTATTATACATCATGTTTACAATATGATTTTATTATTTGTCACTGATGTTGATAGAGAAATGGAATCAAAGAGAAGAGGATAGGATCTGAGCATCCTGAGTTTTTTCCTAAAAATCGTGAGTTGGGTCGTCTCTCTTTCTCTTTGTTTCAGATTTGCTGAAGGATTATGCTCGAGGTGGAATTCTCGCTGCTGTTGCATACTCTTTGTCGGTTTGTTTTCTTTTTATTTGCTCTGATTTGATTTTGTTTTAGTTCATGTTTCGTGTTTGCTATGATTTGATTTTGCATCACTCTTTGTTGGTGTTGTTGGTGATAGAGTACTTATTTCACTTTTCTTTGTAACAATAAAGTGTTTGTGTTAAACTAAATTTTCAATATAAGTTTAAGTTATTAAACTCTTTAATTTTGTGGATAGATTGTTTGGTGGAGCTAAATGCATTTAGTTGTTGGGGCTAAATGTAGCCATTTATTGGGATTTGTTTTTGTTGGAGTGATAACTTAATTTCATGTTATCAAAGGTAGGAACAAGCAGAAATAAAGCAAACTGTGAAAAAAGAGGAGTACTCGGCCACTTTAAGAAGGTAAAAGTAGAATTTAATCTTGGGACAAAAAGCAATTCAGAAAAAGCAAGATAAATTTTTTGCTTTCATCAATTTTAAATTTATTAATAATGTTGTTCTTCTTCTTCGTCATTTCTGTAGCATTTTCATCTGGAAGAAATATATTGCAATATCGGCATCGAAGCAGACTCTCCTTACTCATCAAACAGTCGTTTGGGATACTCAGTTAGAAGGTTAGATTTTTCACATTTTCTTATGTCAATAGATTCATTAACCATTCTGAAATCGTCTTTTGATTCTTCTAATGATAACTATCCTCATCGCTACCGATTTTGAAAATGTTTTAAGTCGGTAACCGTATTTGATTTTCACATGTTAATCTTTCTGAAATTATTATATCCTTCTATTCATCAACTCAGTTATTTCCTTACTACATTTAACTTTAGAAAGAGGAAATCATGAATGGCTAAATCTTACATGTGTAGCAGCAGAAACTTTTTATGACAGGCTTATCAAATTCGTATTGTATAACAATAGTACGTTGTTGCAGAACTCAAAAGTATGTTGCTACTTAATTATGCCACCAAAAGTTGCAATTTGTACACTAGATAAGCCAATTGCACAAGCTTGCTTGGCATTTGTTGCATTTTAAATGATGTATAATCTAGGCAACTTAGTCATCTTTTAACACATGATACAATTATCTCGATAGATAAATATGTTTTGAAACGACTTTCAAACTATGCATTGAATATTGTGATTGTAGGTAAAGGTCTTCTTGATGTTAGCATGGATCTGAATCATTTCAAAGGTGCTTTTGATTGGGTGGAAGCAATAGGTCCTGTCGTACAATACCTAATGATGGAGCTGATAGGCTAATACGAATTTCTATTATACAATAATATTTTTACTCATGATACTGAGAATTAAAAAAAGTTTGTTGCAGACCCGTGAAGAAACCGTAAAAAAGTTGACGACTAATCCTTTCATAAACTATGAACCATGGTGTCATTACGTGTATTGTAAATCATATATTAGGTAGTCCAATGCTTTTTGTGACGTGATAAAAGTGAGAGTGTATAATAAGTTGTATTAAAGTTTATAATTATTCTATAACAAGAAATCTTTAATTCATTTTTATACATGTCAATTTTTTTAACACTAGATATTCAAATTGTCATGACAGGCAACACTTAGAACTGATTAACTTTGCAATTTATCTTCTGATATAGGAAAAATCTTTAAATATTGGTGATAGAATTATTATTATTATTATTATTATTATTATTATTATTATTATTATTATTATTATTATTATTATTTTTTATCAAATGTGATAGAATTATTTGATATAGGTTGATGCTTATGATTTTGAGATACTGACATTTAGTGTCCATGTATTCAATGAAATTGATGATTTGATAAATGAAAATAAAAAGAGAATTTAACAATATTATACGAATAAATCAATAGCCTTTACCATAATTTCTAAAATTCAATAGCATTGAGAATCCCCAATTTTAAATGTGTTGAATTGTATTATAATATGTTATTTAATTATTTTTTTGTTTCAATGTTAATTATGATTTGTTTGAAACTTTTGATTTTGATGATTTAAATTTGTATTTTGAATCATGCTCACTATGTTAATGTGTGTGCAAAAATGGACGGATAGACATAATAGGATGTGAGAACCCATAAAAATAGTTAATAATGATATATAATAACTACACTACCTCGATTTCTATTGATTTTTTTATTTTTAATTAAGAATATATTTTTTCTGAGTTAAAGTTGTAATCAATAATAATAATTAATTACCTTTACTATCATTTCAATTGATTGGCCTATACAAATTTATCATAACCTAAACAAAGGCTAACTATTTGATTTTTCTATTATTTAATTTATTTTTTATTATTTTAATTTTATAATCTTATTTTAGTTTTCTAAACTTTATACGATTGTTATAGATGTCTCTATTTGTAAAACAAAAAATTATAAAAATTCAAAATTTATATTAAAATTGATTTACAAATTCTTTATTAATTATTACAAAGTCATAATTATTACTCACGTTATCAATAATAATTATTTAAATTTTGCATAGAAAACCATAAAGGTTTTTGAGAAGCAAATTTTCAATAATAATTATTAAAATTTTCCATACAAAACCATTAATTATTACAAATTCTTTATTAATGATTACAAAGTCATAATATTTTGTAACCTTTTATATTTATTGTTTTATCATTAATTACACAAATTTAGTCAATTCATTTTTGCACTATTCAAAAATTCAAAATTCTAATCATTTCATTCCAAATATGTTTCCAATGTTAAAAATAAGTCATTTTCCGAGGTGTAGAAATAAGCCGCTTTAATTGTCTTTCCATTATCTTTATTTTATTGAAAATTGATCATTTTAATTGTGTTTTCATAACAAATATATTGCAAATTTCTACATTTTGAATCAAATTAATTTTAAATATATATTAATACGATTTACCATTAAATATCACAGGCGTTGGTGTGAAATTTATGACAAGATTAATATATAATTTATTTTTTATAAATATCTCAATGTATATAATTGATATGCATTATTTCTTTTAACCATGGTTATAATTGATATGTATTATTTTCTATGAATATCTCAAAAAAATAAAATTATGATCAGATTAATATATAATATACTTTCTATTGCGTTTAACAATCAATAGTTACCGTCAAAGTTATGGCAAGATAGTTTACACAAACATCATGACCCCTTGAAGATAGTGGTGAGACGGAGAAACCAATGTTGAATACCATGCCAAAATATTTATTTTGACTCTTCTTAGAGGTTTTTATTTTGACAGAACTCTTCTTAGAGGTTAATCAATGTAAAATTGGTAGTTTTTGGCGGGATGATTTCATATCACTCTGTATATTTTTATTGGAATAGTTTTATATGTGATTATCTTTTTTGCGCTATATAAAATTTTCATTTTATTTTAACTTTTAAAGGGCAAGTCGACGTTAGAGGAAAGAGGTAGGATTAATCTTAAGAAAACTAACCCAGTAATCCTTTTAATTAATTTTGGAATGATTTTCAATCACAATCTCTTTCATTTTTAATATGTAGGATAATAAAAATAAATAAATATGCTTAACAATTATCAACCCATTTTACTTCGATAAATAAATATTTTATTGTGATTTTATTTTATGAATTTATTTTCTTTTTTTATATATATATGTTTCATTTTGCTTTTGTGTTGTGCGTTTAATATGCAATAATTTTTCTTCTTTTTAATAATTTGTTTTATATTTTAATTTACTTTTTATTAAATAATCATTTTAATATGGTTGTGAACAATGCTTCTTTTTTTTTTTTTTTTTAATTTTTCATATTATACATTGTATTTTATTTACAAATAATTTATACCTAAATAATAAATAAATAAATTTAAATTTAAACATAAAATTTACTATTTTAAAAAAATTATTTTAAAATTTGCCTTTGACTTTATATTTGATTGCATAAACGTGATGCAGAATTCCACTTAAAAAATGCACACAACAACCATTTTTTATTATACTATTATATTTTTTTTATACTACTATATTTTATTTAAAGTTTTTAAATATATAATTTATTATTATTTTATATATTTTCATTTAATATTAATTTTTATGTGAAATAATTTCCGTGCATCGCACGGGTACAACTACTAGTATAATCAATGATAAAAGTATTTGTAGTGTGTAAATTGTGTATAAATAATCAAGTTTTGAATAAAAGAATTTGAGAAAGAACACACAAAGATTTATCCTGGTTCACCAAATTTGGCTACTCCAGTCCCCACGTTTTGTGAGATTTTTCAATTAATGATCAATATCTTTTGATCATTTTCTTGCACTAAGATGTATTTTCTTTAGCCTCATCAGGCTTACAACACTAATTAAAAAGCTTCAACTATCATCCAAAAGATCAACCTTGACTTGATGATATACAAACTCGTGTTTTGAAAAAAAGAAGTTATGTGACTTATGCCAAAAGGATAAACAAGTAAAAATCTCCTTTAAATAAAAAATATTATTTTAAAAAATATGCATTTACAGATGTTGCACGTGAATCTTTTTGTCTCATCTAAACTATAAGTTTTGGTGATAATTACTATTCCCTTATAATAATGGGTGATTATTCTCGCTATACCTGGTCACTTTCCTTATCTCATAAAAGAGACATATTCATTGCCTTTCAGAAATTGACCAAAGTTTTCAAAAACAAAAAGGTCTAAGCAATTGGTCTATGTGAATCAACCACAAAAATGAATTTCATAATATGGAATTTGAGAACTTTTGTAACGAGAATGAAATTGAGCACACTTTTATGCTCCACGAACTCTCCAACAAAATGGGATAGTGAAACATAAAAATATATCTTTTGAAGAGCAAGGGAGGACAATGCTCATTAAGACTAACCTTCTAAGTACTTTTATGTAATGAATAAAGTCTTGATAAGATCAATTATAAAAGTAAGTTATACAATAGAAGGAAGTCCAACATTTTCACCTCCATATTTTCAGATCAAATGCTTTGTCCTTAATAACAAGAATGATAACCTTGGAAAATTCGATGCTAAAGCTTATGAATGTTTATTCTTCGGATATACCATTTCTAGTAAAAAGATTGTAGAATTTTAATAAAAGAACCCTGCCAATAGAAGAATCAATCCATATTACCTTTGATGAAACTAATCCCAAGTTGGTATAGGTAAAAATGTTTGATTATGCAGATATTTTTGAAGAACATTCTTCTAGATGACAAAGATCAAATCCAAGATAAAGATAAAGATCATGATAAAAACCAATATCAAGATCATGATAAAAACCAAGATAAAGATGAAAATAAAGATTAAGAGCATGAAAAGAACAAAATCAAACTAAAACCAATAAAAAACAAAAAATCAAACAATGTTCATCAATATCTATCAAAGGAATGAATGACTCAAAGGATTATCCAATCCTGAAAGTTACAAGAGATATTTCTAAAGGAGTCATAACTCGACATTACCTTAATTAAGTAAATAATTTTATGGCTTTTATTTTTCAAATTGAGATAGAGGATGTCAGTGAAATTCACATTAACGAAACATTAATCTTTTGCTAAATAAGATGAGTTAAATCAATTTGAAAGAAGTAACGTTGGACCAAGACATTCGTCTAACCTAGTGATTAGGATCAGATAGTCTTTCACAACAACCAAGACGAAAATGACAATGTTTTAAAAATTAAAGTTAAACTTATATCATAAGGGTATAGTCAGTCGGAACACATAAATTTATATGAGACTTTTGCTATGCTTTGTAGTTAGATTTTGATTCTTTTAGCTAGATTAAAAATATTTATGAGATACTTTAATAAAATTAACTATATTTTATATTACATTTAAAAATTAATGAATATAAATATGAATGAATACTAATAAAATAAATTATGAGTGAATGCTAATTAAAAATATTACGAGTGAATGAAGTAACTCAAATATTAATTGCTAGTTAGGTTAAATGAGTAGAAATTATTGATTCAGATTTCCACTTTTGAAAAAAAAATATTTTTTTACAATAATGAATGAGAGAGTATAAATTTAGTTAACTTTAATTTGTATTGATTTGGATAAGATTTCAAACTATCCAATTAGCCACCTAATGTAAGATCCAACCCCTCTCCAATTTTTATAGTCAACATACTAGTGTAAACTCAAGAGTCAAAATTTCCAGCTTTTATTGTGTCCTTAATTTTTGTACTACTTTTTACAAGTGCCATGTAGAGAGAGAAAGTGCTAGAGAGAGAGTTCAATATTTTCAATTAAATAAATTCTCACACTTTCTTTCTTTCTCTGTCACTCTTCTCTTTACTTCTACACACAAGGTCACTCCTGTGACCTCTGTTTCCAAAGGAAACCCTTGTTTCCCCTTCTTCTCTTCCCCTTTCCTTAAACCCTCTCTTCCAAATTCCATCTCATAATTCATTTTCCTTCCATTTTTAATCTCTTTTCCTTCTCTTTACTTTTCAATCTTCAAAACTAGCTTGTTTGATTCACTAAACTCACAAATTTAAACACAAATAGCCACTAAATACTCATTTATGTTACACCAATTTCAATCTCATCCACACAAAAACAAGATTTCCAAGTAACCCAACCCCTTTTCAAACACAAACCTAAGACTAAGAATCTCTCTCTTGTCAGTTACAAAACAAACCATGATGATTCCTTCTCATTGTCTCATCTTCTCTCTCATTTTTGTTTCTATTTTAGCCAATGAAGCAACCTTGCTCCATGTAAGTCTTCTCCACAATCTACGCCTACCCTTTTGAATATAATTCATGGATCTAGCTTATTTTCATGTGGGTAGTTTCAAAAACTGAAAAAGATTGTTTTTTTATCAACAGGAAGCAAATGGGTCATTCCCAATGGTACCTGTGATGGAAGATGGGAAGATGGAGAAGATGATGATGATGATGAATGATAGCAGAAGGAAACTTGGAAGTTTCAGGATATGTGCTCTCTGTACATGCTGTGGTGGAGCTAAAGGTGTTTGCATACCTTCTCCTTGTTGCTATGCCATCAATTGCAACATTCCTAATAAGCCTTTTGGTTTCTGTTCTTTTGCTCCTAAGTACTGTAATTGCTTTGGATGCCATCTTTAATTCCCTTCTTAGCTTGTTTGATTCCCTTATTATATATTGTTATAATAACAGTAATTGAAATTGAGGATTGATTATTACTATTATTATTATTAATATTATTATCTTAATTAATTATGTTGCAAGTGTGAATGAGAAGTTAAGAAGTTAAGATTAAGAATATCTGTTCTTGATTTGTTTGTTTGTTTATTTGTTTAATTTTTATCATCATTGTTATTAGGAGTATATTATAACTGGGATTTTTAGGAGTGTCACATTGTCTGTTTGTCAGAATAGCATATTGTATGATTATATTATTATATGAAGTAGTGAAGTAGTACATGAAGAATCATGAAACATTGTCCCTTCAAATGAAGGTATTGGGGTTCATAATCATCATCATTTTTCATTTTTTTAATGAATATAGTAATGCAAGTGCTCATTGAGGTTGTTGTTTTGTTTGGTTAGGTCTAAGATTCAACTTTACATCATTTTTTATCAGTTTGTTAAGAGGACTTGTTATGTAGATTACAATATTGAGGGGGTTTTTTATTGTATATTATATAAGGTAGTAATATATGGTTGCTTCCACTATCACTTCCCCAAGCAATTGTTTTATTTTGTGTCATAAAACATCACTCATGGTATGTTTGGCTTTAGATTAGATTTGCTGGTGAATTAATTAATAAAAGGATCTTATCTTATAATAATTGACAATCATAGAAGTCTTCGAATTTATAACTCAAGAGCACTTGGATAAGATAGGAAGATATCTGTTCGCTCTTAACCAGGGGTTTTGGGTTTAAACCTAGCCTTGAGCACGGGCACACAACATTGTTAATTCTCTCGAGGGAGAGCTTTAAAGTTCATTGTGTTTCTTTCTGGTTTGGAAATTAATCTCTGCAGTTGCGTGCAGAAGATATTCGGTTTTTACTTAAAAAATCTTTACTAGGCTTAGTTGGATTTAATAAATGGGAAATTTTGAGCATGCTTGTAATGAAAGTAAAATGGTGGCATTTAGGTGATATAATATAGCCATGTTTATTGATTTGTGTGGTCCTATAATTTGGTAAGTAGGGCAGTCTTTTGAAGGAAAGATAGTTAGTTTTTCACTTAAATTTGATAGAGAGGACTAAAGAGTGACCATTTTGGATAGAAGCACCATTGCAGATGAGTTTTAATTGTATATTTTTTGGAGTAGATGTGATGATATTAATGCATATAGGTGTACCCAACTGTATGTATATATAATGGTGGGTGGTAGTTGGGTAGGAGGAGTAGGACAATTAAGCCTTAGCTACTTGCATTTTTAAGTTGTTGGTTCAGTTCACTTCTCTTTGCTGGATAATTGACCTACATCACATGTATATCATCTATCATCACAAGTTCTTTATAGTTCTCTCTACCATCTTAAACTATAAGTCTACAAAAATCAAAATTAGCCATAATCATTTGTCTAATAGAATGTACATAAGCAAAACTATAGCATTCTATTGTTCATGCATAGGAAAAATTAAACTATGTTATGATTCATAATTACCATATGAATCAAAATAAATCCTTTCGTAAAATAGTTATATAATAATTACAGTTTAGTTAAACTATAATCTGATGCAAATAATAAATTCTACTAAAAAAACTTAAAAGTATAAAAAATAGGGTTTCTAGTTCAAAAACAACATTCAAGCAAAAATTGGTATGTGTGAGTTGATTTAGTTAATTTCCTAAATTGACTCACAAAGTCAAAGAAGTCTTGATTTTTCCTTGATCTTCACATGAGTTGATTCACATTTGCATTTTCCATATTATTGAATCTTAAACACTCTAAACCAACCCAAATACATAATAACACATGCAACTAAATATAGACCATACCAATCACCTAGTTTTTCAGCCATGCACTAAATCAGCACATAAAACTTAGAAATTCATAAGGTAATCAAGCATGGGTTTCAACCATCATTAATAAAATTCTTACAACCTAATATCAAAATTTACTAAATTCATAACATGCAAGTTCAAAAATCTATCTAAACCTATCTAGAGATTGAAGCATAAGAAAAAATCCATCTCTAAGAAGATTAGAGTTAGTTGAGCTACTCTTAAAAGGTTGACATGAGAGTTTTTGAAGAAGAAAAGGATGACACTTTAGCTTGTACACACTTTAGTCTTGCATGCAATTCCTTCTTGTCTTGTTTTGGAACCACAAGACTTTGCTAGACCCACAAGCTTACGGGCTTCGGAGTTACAATCCCGGGCAATAAAACTAACTTTAGCAAAAGAAAATTTAGACATTAAAGCTAAGCAATCAGAAATAACTTACTCAACTTTCGCTAAAACTAAATGGCCAAAACCAAAAATATCCATCGCCAGTGGCTCAGGAAGTGTCATTATACTCGAAAAAACTATTTATTTGCATGAAAACTCAAAACGGTTCGAGAGATACGACAAAATGAAGTTGAGAGATGAAAAGGGCAAAAAACAACACATAGGAACGGGTTCCCCAATCTGAGAACCCGGTTCCTATAAACCTCTGTTTGAAATTTTTGAAATTTTTTGGATGGGCATGCGTTCCCCAATCTGGGAACTCGGTTCCCAGAACTTGCTGTTGCGTAGAAATGTGAAGAAAATGGACGGGAATCGGTTCCTCAATATGGGAACCTGGTTCCCAGAGTGGAAAAACAAAATTTTCATATTTTTGCTTCTCTTTCAAGCATTTTGTCGTGTAACTCGAATGCGCGGCGTAACATAACTACAAACACGAGAATCAACGCATGCAAACACAATTAACATCAAGGAAAATGTGCTCAAGTCAACGATTAATCTTCATCAACACCAAATCAAACATTGTTACCACCAATTATCATGCACAAATTTCGTATGAGCGTTAAAAAAACACTTTGAGTGCGCCACAAGCCACAACAATGGACCCAATCAATTATGCATACAAAACCATCACCAACTCATAGATCCAAGGCATAAAAGTAATGATCAATCATCAACAATCATCAATTATGAACAAAAACTATTAGATCTACTCAAAATTCATATGATCATCATCAACTCAATCAACAAGTAGATCTACCAATCAAACATCTTCGCACATCAATTATCAACAACAAGACATGGATCTATACTCAAAATCATATGATCAACAACAATTAAGCACTTAATTCAAGATCCGAATGTTTACCGAATGAGAATTCAATCCGAAGCGCGAACACGAACAAGAACGCGAACGCGAACACGAATCGAAATTTGCGAATCCGGAAAGAGAGAGTGGGAGGCGCGAACAACACTAGGAGAAGAGGAAATTTGAGTCGAAATCTCGATCATTGATGAATGTTGTTCTTGAACTTGATGAAAATTGATGGAAGTTTTATGATATTTGTGGTTTTGATCCAAGAGAATTGAGAGGATGATTTTGTGAGATTTTTGGTGAATTGAAATGATGAGAGCCCTTCCTTTGCAATTGGGAAGAGAAATAGTTTAAATAGCGCGAGCGGGAAATACTAAAAACGCCCTTATTTGTCTCTTTTTTGGTCGTTTTCGAAGAAACGCCAGTCAATGCAAATTTCGGGAACGGGACCAATGCCAACACGAAGATGACCAAATTTGTGAACCGTAGCCGCGAGAATCATCTCAATACGATAAGCGGTCAAAAAGTTACACGCATTTGAATGACGAGAAACATCGGTTCATCTGGCGCGACAGTGCAGAATTTCGTGAGTACCGCTCAAAGATCGCAATCAAACTCATCCTTTGGATCGAAATATGAATGAGCGTATGTGACGAAGAATTGAAGATAACGAAATTTCGGAGAGAATTTTGCTGGAAAGGACTTCATACGAAAAAAATCAAAGAAGTTATGAATTTTCAAACTCGCCGCGACATACCCGAAAACAAACTTTTTGGTGAAAAACACGACGCTCTTCAAAATTCTGGGAACTTTCGGTGCATAATTGATCTCCGGTCAGAACATACAAAATATTGGGGATAATGGCACAGATCCGCAGTTAAAATTTCGAGCGAATCGGACAAGCGGATCATGAGATATGAATTTTTTAGGGACCGAAAACCTGCGGTTCAACACCATTTTTCAGTGTAAAAGCTCAAGTAGTTTGCAAATTGGAGGACCTTCTTCACAGAACACGTTGTTGAACCCAACAAACCAAATGGAATACACCTCAAGACAGAACTTTTGGCGTAGATCTCGCTTCAATACGGTAATCCATCCAGGAGATATGAATTTTTGAATATTCACAAGACAGTGGAGCGGCAAACCCGAAGTTTAAGAAATAATTAATTCCAACCACCTTCCTTGATGAGTTAGCTTTTGGTCTGAACACGAAAGATGTAGAGAACGTCGAAACAGTCCCAACTGCGCAGGAATCAAGCTCATATCACCTTCCAGACGAGACTTGCAAATTTTTATATTTTCACTGTACGAACAAAATTTCGCATCCTATTTCCTTGAGACCACAAGAACCCTTTATCATTTTTCTTCGATTTTTGAATGACGAAATAAACGTCATCCATAACTTATAGCTCAAGTAAAGAGGGCAAATTTTGGGGTGCAACAATATGTATATATGAAATGGAATGTGTTTGGTATCAAAATTTTACTTCACAACATGATAATTTTCACACGCACACACAAAATAGATGATTTTACTTTGTTCTAAATTATAATGATTCCATTTTTTGCATTGATTAATGTGTTTTATGTTTTGATATTTTTATGAGAATTTCTTTACCCACCTCCCTATGGGGGTCACCCCCAGCGAAAACTCCATTTTACCCCGCTTCGGAAATGCATTTCCGAAATATTTTTTTTTCTAAATTTTTCCAGACTTCGGAATTGCATTTCCGAAAAAATCACAAAAATTGGGATTTTGACTAATTCGGAGATGCATCTCCGAAACAACAAAAAAAAATCTAAAAAAAATCCCAAAAATTAATTTTAGGATATTAATTAATTCACATATCATAAATTTGAAATAATTTATGAGTAATGAATAATAATAATTATATATTTTGATATAATTTATGAGTTATGAATAATAGTTATTATATATTTCTATCCTGATTCATATTTTAAAATTTAAAATAATTTTAATTAAAAAAATTAAAATAATTTCACTTACAAAATAAGTTATAATTTTTTATTTATATATTTATAATAATTGTTATATATTTATAAAAAAATTAAAAAAATGAGTGTTTTAATTTATATATTTATATAATAATTATAATAATTATTATATATTTATAAAAATTATTATATATTTATATATTTATATATTTATATAATAATTATAAAAATTAAAAAAATGAGTGTTTTAATTTATAATAATTATTATATATTTATATATTTATATAGTAATTATTATATATTTATATATTATATATTTATATATTTCACTTACAAAATTAATAATTATGATTATATATTTATATATTTCTATTCTGATTCATAATTAAAAATGAGTTATAATTTTTTATTTAGTTTAAAAAAATTAAAAAAAGATTTTGTCTTAATTTTATTTAATGAATAAATTTTCTATTTAATTTTATATAATTCAAAATTTACTTATGAAATTAAGATGTTTTTTATTTATATAAGTTAGTAAAATAATTTTTAACTTTTAAATTGTTTAGAAAATTTTGATTCACCTTGATTTTATTGATTTACCTTCATTTTATTGATTCACTTTCATTTTATACCTATTAATTGTATTGATTCACCTTGATTTTAATTTTTTAATAATTATTGAATTTTTTCAGAAGTGTATATCCGAAACATTCCAAGACCAATTTGGTCTTGGAATATTTCGGATATGCATCTCCGAAAACACCCCCTCTCCCAAAAAGGGGTGTTTTCGGAAATGCATCTCCGAAAACTCAAAAAAGGGGGCGTTTTCGGAAATGCATCTCCGAAAACACATTTTTTCGTGTTTTTGGAAGTGCATTTCCAAAAACACTTTTTTTTTCCAATAAAAGTACGTTTTCGAAAATGTATTTCCGAAACAAGGGGTATTTTGGTAAATTCGCCAGAGGTGACTAAGAAGGTTATGAGGTAGTAAAGAAATTCTCTATTTTTATTGGTGTGTTTACGAACCTTCATCTACAGTATTCCTTTTGTATATGGATATTCTTGTGAACTTTTAAGGTTAAGTCATGCCATCACATTTTTAATGTGAGGGACACAGAACAACGATAATAAAAACAAATGGCTTCAACCTATATTGATGTACACATAGCCCATAGGAGAATATTAGCAAATCCACAAAAGAAAAAAAAGATAAAGTGAGGAGTCACACATAGTTTGTTTACCTGATTAAATCAAACCGATCTATTATGGGGAGAGAGTGATTCCACAACTCAATATGCTTTAAAAATTTCTACAAGAAATTACAAAAGAGTTACAATAAAATAGTCTTTCAAGTTCTCTAGAACATATCTTATTTTTTTCCCAAGTGTTTTTCCATCTCTCAAAATCTCAATTTATGAATCACACAAATTTATGGTGTTTAAAAGTGTTTCTGTATACCCTTAAATAACTCAAATATCTTCTAATTCTTAGTCATCAATCCTAAACGTCCCTCAATTTGGATCCTAAGCTCCCTCTCTAAATTTCACCACTTTTCCTCTTATACTCATAAAAAGGATAAAAAATGACTTTTTATAGGTGATAGAAGGGGTGCAATGTTTTTCCTTAAAATGCACTATGTTTATGAAAAAAATGCAAGAACACATTGTGTTTCACTAGGGCACACTATGCTCTAGAACACATGCATTTTTTCAAACACTTTGATTTTGAGAAATCCGAAATCGGATTTTAACCCAATCTCTACAATTTTCCACTCCGAATTTAAGACATATGACGATGATGCAAAGTTAAATATCAACCACCTTACTGCTTTCTCCAAAGCTTGACTCATCATTCAGCTAACTTTATAATGTTCAAGCAATTACTGAACCTTGATCTAGGCATTTGTTTCCATTTGCATGAAGCCATACTTTTATGCTTAGGTAGTCTAGAAAGCTCACTAGTATGGTTCTTTATTAGTGAATGCCTTTTACCATTCCCTACCTTCAAACATTTTTTACTCCTTTTTTTTTCAATTATCTCCCTAAATGTCTTTGGTTCTAAATGTCGTAACCGGTCATCCATATTCAAAGCATAATAACAATGTCAGCACAACCCCATGAGATTATAGAATTTCCATCCCCGCCCTATCAAAAGTCAAAAGATAATAATTAATTACTATAAATTATCCCTCGCTAGAATTAGGATACGAAGTCTTAAATTAATCCTTCTTCCTCGTCTCTCTAGCAGGAACTTCCGTCTCAAATGAGTCTTCCTCACCACATTGTACCTTTTTAATGATGGATTTTGATCCTCCATATTCCTCACTCCACAACTTCTAATCCTTCACACCATCTGGATAATAAATGAAGAGACATTTCAAAATTCCTTCTTTTAAGACCATCAAATTAGAGACTCTACTGGTTTTCCAATCCAAACCTCTCCAAGTGTCTTTAATTCCATTCTCGTGAATGGACATATATTAATCCAGTAAGATGCTTTACAACCAACATTACCCTAAAAATATATTTGGCAACCCAACTCCTAGCAACATGCCAATAACAATTTTATGCCACTTTATACCTTATTTCTTACAATATTGATTAAAGTGCTATGAAACAACCTCCAAGTCTTTATCTATTATTCTTTTAGTGACACACCCGAATATCAAATCCCATAGCTTGTTCTTGTCATGAAAATATTCATGAGTTAATGATTCATGACCAACAACACTAGAACCCTCTAAAATATATAACTCATATATTTTACATCATTTAGGCATGACCCATGTGTGATACCCTCAATCCTAAAATAATATATTTGATCTTTATAAATTTTTAAAGTGTTCAAAACTAATAAAATTTATGAGTTTTAAAAACCTTTTAGGATAAAGGACGTCACACTGTCTAATAACACTCTCTCTCTCTCTCTCTCTCTCTCTCTCTCTCTCTCTCTCTCTCTAAGTGTGGATGAAAATTTTTCGGAGGACCATTTTTTGAATTTTTTTTAAGACACTAAAAGTGAAATATGAGATATTTAGGAGGACTACAAAATATTTAACCCGTTTAAAAAATTATTGAAGTTTGATTAATTTATTTATTAATCGTAATTATTAACTTAAAAAATAGTTTAAAGAGACAACTATAATATTTTTGACAAATTTTAGAAATGAAAAATGTTGATAAACCTCTTCCATTGAAAAAAAGGGCGTAAAAAGATGTCTCTAAAGCCTATAACAACGGAGATTCACCTACCAATATAGCCAATAACTTAGTTCCAATAACTCATATTCTAGCAGTAAACAACAACATATCATCAACACTTAAAAACCATCACTATAGACTATTGTGATGGTAATTTTTCCTAAGAATAGGAAATTAGATTGGACAGAGGTGTTGGAATATATATTTTTATCTATACCCAAAGTTTTTAATCTTTTACCTACAAAACTTTGTAATATATATATTATTGTACTAACACTTATAAAATGGATGGTAAAAAAAGACTTATACAATGGAGAGTTGTATGAGTGATCCACTTTGTAGAAACTTTTCTAAAAACAAATCTCTAATATTTTTCACCTATAATGTTATTGTCTTATATACTATGCAAAATATTTAGGTGAAGTTTTATGATGAACATAAGTCTCTACTTTTGACGGTCTCATTTTACACATCTTTTGAACCTGTCAAGTTTGCCCTTAGTTATGGTAAGGAATACTCTATCACCTTAAAAGATGTCTAATCAACTATAAGAACCAAGAAATTAACCAAGATGAAAATTTTGAAGATTAACAATAGTGGTGAATCCTTGAGTTTTTCAAGAGAAGTGAGTGAGAGTAGAGGATCCTCAAGATCCAGGTCATATTTCCAGATTTTTCACAGTGAGCGTCAATGTCTCTAATTGAACTTATTAGACAGATCACTTGAGTAGCAGATGTAATATTTACATCCTTTAATAAGAATGTGTTTATTTGATGTTTCACTTTTCTCACATGCTTCTTTTCTTTATACTTATTTTCTTTTCTTTCTACATCTTTTAACTCATTACTATAGTTTGATATTTGTGCGTGCTTCTTCTAATTATAAATTTAGTTTAAAAATTGGAGACGTTCATAAAATTACAAATTACTTCAAATGATAAAAATATATAATAACATTTTAAGGGTGTCTTCAAAACACTATTCTAACATTTTTATTTCTATAATCAAATTAGTTATGACAAAACAAATATAATCTTAATATATGATTCATTATTTATGTTGGATTAAATCATATATTGTAGAATAAAGGAGTATTATATAAGAAAAGCATAGTAGTTAAGAGGAGGTACAAAATTTATTCTTGATTTATTTATTCATAATATAGAAAACTTGAGCTCTAGTAATAGTTACAAGAGAATGATAATTCATCCTCTACTCACTATGAGCTATAGCTCTTTATAGCATACATGCATAATATTTTATTACATATTACAAGATAGATGATCCCTTATTTGATGGCTTTCTTACTCTCTTTGTAGAGGTTGAGCATTTGCAAAGTAAGATTGCTTTTGATTCGTTAGGAGTCTATCAACCTCCCTAGAAGATCCAGGAAATACAAGCTCTTTCACTGGCCTCTGTATTTGGCTTATGACATTGTTCTCCTCACCTTCAAATTTTCATCAACCAAAAAATTAATGCTTAATTAGTATATTTCCTAATTTATTTATGTAGAAGAAAACATATTAACACACATAAAAATAAAAAATTAATATAATCTACATCAAGTTTATTTTAATTTTGGTTTTGTTTTCATATATTCCTCTTTAATTATCATAGGAAAATATTTTTGTTTATATGTCATTTTCAAATTTCAATACTATATTAAGAATATAGTATACCTGCAAGGAAGTATCTTTCGTTGTTCTCAGCATTGATTCCAAATCCAATTAGATTGAGATTCGAGGAGGCATTTATGGCAATTGGGTGACCCGCTGGAATTACAAAAACATCACCCTGAGAAAACCTAGCTCTATACCTTTGCACTTGTTTGCTTATCTCCTCTTCTTGTTGCTTTTCTTCCTCATCATCTTCCTCTCTATTCTCTTGGTTCTCATTTCTTTGACCCACGAGTTCAAAATCTCCTTTTCCTTCATTAACAGTTACTATCACAATGGCTCTTGAATTGTAGTTTGGCAATAATAAAGATCCCTAAAATTAAATTTGAAGAAAAAAGAATTTTAGCAATGGTTTTAGGTTAATAAAGTAGGGTATTAAATTGAATTTTTTTTGTCAATGAGATGTTAACTTAGTGATATGAGTTTGATCTTATAATTAAAACTAATAAAATTAAAATACTCTAAAACACTTGTAAAATGATTATAAGTATCTTTTTAATTAATAATAATATATAATTTGTTGTTTAGTTTAGTTGCAAGAAAATAATTTTGCTATACCTCCTTAATATCTACAGACTTGACAAATATGTCCAAGTTTTGAAGTTGTGGATTTTTCTCTGGGGTGATCTCAAAGAATTTGCCATACTTGTTGGAATAGATAGGATTGCGACTTCTCAAATTGAATGGTTCAGATTTCGACGATACGCTTTTTTTGGAGCTAGACTTTGCATTTCTGCCCAGTTCCTCAATTTGTTCCCTTGATATTTTTACTATTACATCTTCTTCGCGGATCTCTTGTCTCCTGTCCCTAAGGCTCCTTCGGTGTTGTGGCTCTTGTTCCTGCTCTTCTAAAAGAACCTTTTCTATCTCCTCGTAATCCGTCTTTATTTTTAACAATATATAAAACGACAAAGTGAGTATTTAAATAAAGGTAACCAAACAAGTTCATGAAAAAAAATAAATGATGTGTTTTGTATGCTTACATTGAAAGCAGCCTCTAGAATGTTCTTGCTGAACTCGGATAGAAATGACGGTTGGTTTTGAGTTCCAGATAATAAGAAAGACTGTTGAAAATTACAATTAAACAATGACAAGAGTAGAAAAACTTTGCAATATAATGTGAAAAATGAAGTCGCAACTATTGGAGTGATGCTATTGTAGATCCCCTTAAATTTGTTTTATGTAGTTGCATGTAGACCGTGTGTAATATGAGAAGAGATAAGCGCCAACTATATTACCTGCAATTGACCGGGTCTATTTACTGGGATGGCAAGATCTAATACTCTAAGATCCTCGTTGTCATCTCGATTAGCCAAATAAGCAATAGTACCAGCAGGGAGTTTGATAGTATCTCCACGTTCAAGATTGAAAGAGTTTCGATCATTGCGGTTCAACACTGTGAGTATGACTTTTCCTGTAAGTTTCAACCAACATTATATTTTTATATTCGATTTAATTTTTGTTCGCAAAACAAGCTTATAAAGTAAGAAATATTATTATTTATAAAGAAACTACTTATAATTAATTTGTAATATATAAATTGATACATGATACATTACCACTAAGGACTACAAGGATGAAGTCAGCATCGGTGAATTGTGGAAGAAAAAGAGTATGAGGTTTGGACTTATATTCCAAAAGACGGTAGTTTTGAAGATTTTCGAATGTTTTGGAACGTTTATCAAATCTTTGGAGAAGACGAATGTGACCATTCTCATTCTCATAAAGAGTTTGAAACTCATTAGACTTAATGATAAAGGGATTCTCTTGATCGGATGTAGAACAGAAACAAACCGATGCTAGGAAAGCAATTTCCAACAGCATTAAGAGTTTGATCGTAGTAGAAGCCATATTGATTTGAATTAGTGTGTCACTTTTGCTTAGTATGGATGATGAGATGATGAAGTACACTAACATGAGAGGATATATATATAACTAAATAAATGAAAGTTGTAAGATTAACATGCACCAACATTTGGCCATAGTGTGCCATGCATGTTGACTAGTGTTGAAGTGAACAAAATTGAGGTGGTTAATTAAAATGAAAAGACTTGTATACGTGGTACTCAACCTGGGTGGTGGAATTTGTTTGAATTTGATGAACATAGACACTCATATTGCATTCAATTCTACTTAGGTTTTGAATTTTAATTTGTTGGTTAGTCTAAAAAAACTTTTAAGCAAATTTTAGAAAATACTTGTGGCATTCATACATATCAACCAATTACCTACGTAAAGGGGATGATGCAACACTTAAAAAAAGGCATACATTTTGACGGTTTTATCACTGCGTTTAAACAAAACCCACACTATTTATGATAATATACTATGAGTTGAGGCACTTAGCCACTTATAGTGTAAATTTTTTTTACACTCTCATTCAATTAGAATATATCATTTTGTCATTTCATCTCAGTAATTTAAAAATAGCAGTATGATTTGATATGATATATGATCGTGATTGGTTGACAGTATAAAACTGTCTATGTATCATTCTTTTTCTCATTTACTATTTTTGATATATTATGATAACTTTTAGGGTTAAATATGTCAGGGATTCCTATAAATATGCGACTTTCCATTTTTAGTCATAAATTTTATTTTTTCAATTTATGGTTTTTCTAAAAATTTTATGCATGTAGTTTTAATCTCTATTTTTTTTCTAAAATTTTAGTAACTGTTTAATTTTTCTTTAATTTTTAATCTTCTAATAATTTTTTTTATACATATTTAAAATACTGTAAAATATTTATTTATCAAATTTTTTAAAATGCAAAGAATTAAATATGAATTTTAAAAATTTTAAAAAATAATGATAAAAGTAATAAAAAATCTCTACTTAAAAAACAAATTGAGTTTTTTTTTTCAGAAACTTTTTAAAACGTATAATAATATCTGCAAAAGAATCATTTAAAAATACAAATTAGTTTTACAATATAAACTAAAAATACGTGCATAATAATTTTGTAGGGACCAAAACATGTCATTTCTTTTTATAAGAATCATAAATATTTTTATAAGAAACTAAAAACATATTTAACTCTAATTTTTAATATTAATCATATAAAATGACGTTTTGATTACTGTCATTTATTAATATATTTTTATAGGAAATTTCTTTATCCACCTCCCTATCTTCTTGGTGACCCCTGATGAAAACCCTTAAACGCCTCTATACTTCGGAAATGCATTTCCGAAGTGCAAAAAAATATTGTTTTCGGAGATGCATCTCCGAAAACACCTTTTTTTCTTCAAATTTTTTCTTATTTCGGAAATGCATATCCGAAAACAGCATTTCGGAAGTGCATTTCCGAAATACTGCGCGTTCTGCAGATTAAACAAAACAGTCTCCCCCCCAAAAATCATTTACCCTAAATCATTCTAAACTCAAAAAATTCGTCTGAAGCAGTTGCATAACCACCAACGGCAAATTCAAAGATCATCAAAGGCTACTCCAAAGGCTCTTAAACTACTTCTAAAGCACCTCCAACAACACTCAAATCTGTAAGTTTTCTAAACTTTCAATGTAGGATTGAAATTGATACTAGGGGTGTTATAGTGTAGTTCATTTAAGTTATTACATGTCACTGGTGTTGTTTAGATAGGAAAATTGGGGTTTTGATGCACTTAGGGCATGCTTTTGTGTTTTCTGCAAAAATGGAGTCGCAGGTGTTTTCGGAAGTGCATTTCCGAAAACACCTCCCTACCAGTTTCAAAAATGCACTTCTGAAGTTGACCCAATTTTTTTTTATTTTCTTGATTGTTTCGCCATTTAACCTGTTCGCTTATGGATTTCAATTGTTTCAAGAATATGGCAGGCAACCCAACACGCATCAGACAGGGGAGAGAGACACAGACAGCATCGGCTAGACGCGAGCGGGCGACGTAGCTGGCATCGACGCAGGGACGGGGTCGTGTCCGAGTACCCGTGCATATGGGCGAGGGTACTTCCTCATCTAGATTGAGGAGTCGTCTGCCTCGGGTCTCTTCTTCCTGTCAGCAGGAGGTACGAGAGGAGGAGGCAGTTAGATACCAGGAGGCGGAGGAGGAGGTACCGGATGTTGACCCTCCGTACGGGGAGGAGGAGGGCTACCCGGGAGGGCCCAGTGACACGTCCGTGCTGATTTCCTACTACGAGCACGTCGCTCGACGTGTATGGGAGGGAGAGGTATTTTTTATAATTTGTCCGACTTTATTATTTTAATCGTTTTTTATTTAGCTTTTTATTCCACATTTTCTTAATGGTCTAATTAACAATGTTTTTTGTTTTTTTTTTGTTGTAACAGGAGAGACAAACTTTAAAAATGGTGAACCACACCCGGAACATTTTCGGTCTCTTTAAACCAGAGGCGCAATGGTTTAACGACGCGGTGACAGCTTCAGGGCTAGGTGGGCTGTGCATGACCGGGTATACCACCATCAGCCACGACATGCAGGGGGCCTTTGTGGAGCGGTGGCACAGGGAGACGTCTTCTTTCCACTTACCGGTTGGAGAGATGACGATCACCTTGCACGATGTGAAATGTCTTCACCACTTGCCGATTAGGGGGATGCTGCTGGACCATTCCCGGATCCAGAGGGTCGATGCGATCGACTGGATGGCGATCTATCTGGGTATGGAGCCAGATATGGCTAATTTTGAGTGTCAGACGATAAATGAGCCTCATATCCGGTTCTCCACATTGAGCATTTATTACGAGCACCACTTGGTGGCAGCGGCCGAATCCGAGGATGCGGAGAACGACCTATTTATGGAGTATCACCGTGCCTCCGCTCTCTGGTGCTGGTTCATGTTTTTGGTAGGCACTGCACTCTTTGTGGACAAGAGTGCAAGATACGTCGATGTGACCTACCTTCACTACTTCATGGACTTGACTACTGTTCACCTGTGGAACTGGGGGTCAGCTATTCTGGTATACCTATACCAGAAGCTGAATGAGGCCTCCAACTGGAGGACCAAGCAGTTGACCGGATCCGCCACACTCCTGACGGTACGTTTCATTTTAATTGTTTCACATTTATTTATGGTTCGTATTTATTTTTAATACATTATCGTGTTTGGGTTTCAGGGCTGGATCATCTCCTACTTCCCTCGCATCCACGGCTTCCACATTGATCTTGCGTACAAGGACGCCATGCCCAGGACCGCCCGATACGTTCTCCAAAGGGGGAACAATGCAGTGGGACCATATCGTGGGTACCTCAACCGCACAGCTCACGATGACATCAATTGGAGGCCATTCAGTGACTACACTGTTGTTGTCGCCTTTGATCGCATCTCGTTATATTTTGGCTGGTTGGCATGCGGGACCAACACCATGGTGAGGTATCTCCCTGAGCGGTGCATGCGGCAGTTTGGATTTGTGCAGATGATACCCAGGTCACCTTTTGAGGCTGCTCCCGACACAGTTACTCGAGTGGAGCTCACTGGCATATTTGCGGATTGGGAGCGTCATGTGGTCCCGGAGGAGTATCGTAGCATGCAGGTCACCTAGGACTGGCACAGTGTGGAGAGGTATGTCACATGGTTCTATAGGGTGTCACATCCTCTGATGACAGTCGACGCTCCCGGCGCTCCTAGGCCAGCATACGAGGAGCTCCTGGAGAACCAGCAGGCCGAGGATGACCATGCCATTGATCTCCTGCCGATCTGCCAGCGGAGAGAGCTACTTGGGCAAGACGCGTTGGACCGAGGTATCATTGATTAGGGCGCTCCAGAGGCAATCGCCGTGGTGGAGAGGATAGTTGGTGATGCGGGCCGTGCGGCGGCATATAGGAGGCAGAGGAGGTCCCAGGGAGTGAGGGTTAGGCATACCCAATAGGGGTTCGGGTTTATTTTTTGTATACGGATTGTATTTCGCACGCTATTACTCGTTTTATATATATATATATATATATATATATATATATTATTTGGATTTTATTTATCATATTAGTATTTTCTGTTGATATGTCGATTATTTTATTTAGCGTTTTCGTTTAATTAAAAATACGGGATTGTTACCAAAAACATAAAAAAAAACACAATTTTTGCATAATTCGGAAGTGCATTTCCGAAACCCCCAAAAATGTGAAAGAAAGTGTTTTCGGAAGTGGATCTCCGAAAACACCCCCCATTTGGTGTTTTCGGAAGTGCACTTCCGAAGTCTGGGAAATTTAGAAAAAAATACTTCGAAGATGCATCTCCGAAGCAGAGGCAAGTTGGAGTTTTCGTTGGGGGTCACCCCCATAGGAAGGTGTATAAAGAATTTTTTTTTATAAACCAAATTCACGAGCATTATTATCTTAAAAAAAATCTTATGTTTTTTTTTTTCAATTTTGTAATCATAATTAAATAATATGCCATATAAAAAAAGTAATTAATTTTTCGTGGTTTTTTCTTTATCCACCTCCCTATGGGGTCACCCCCAGCGAAAACCCCACTTAACCCCTGCTTCGGAAATGCATTTCGGAAGTACTTTTTTTTTCTAAATTTTCCCAGACTTCGGAAGTGCATCACCGAAAACACCAAATTGGGGGTGTTTTCGGAGATGCACTTCCGAAAACACCTTTTTTCAGATTTTAGGGTGTTTTGGAAGTGCATTTCCGAATTATGCAGAAGTCTTTTTTTTTTATGCTTTTTCTAATAGTCCCGTACGAAATATATACAAAACAAGTAATATATACAAAACGAAAACGCCGAACAAAACAAACGAAATATCAACGTAAAATACTAATATAATAAATAAAATTCAAATAATATATACAAACCGAGTCATAATGTGCGAAATATATAATCCGAATACAAAAAATAAACCCGAACCCCTACTGGGTATGCCTAACCCTCTCTCCCTGGGACCTCCTCTGCCGCATGTATGCCGCCGCACGGCCCGCATCACCGACGATCCTCTCGATCCAACGCGTCCCGCCCAAGCAGCTCTATCCGCTGGCAGATCGGCAGGAGATCAATGACATGGTCATCCTCGGCCTGTTGGTTCTCCAGGATCTCCTCGTATGCTGGCCTAGGAGCGCCGGGAGCGTCGGATGTCATAAGATGATGTGACACGCGATAGACCATGTGACATACCCCTCCACACTGTGCCAGTTCTGGGTAACCTGCATGCGACGATACTCCTCCAGGACCACATGACGCTCCTAATCCGCAAATATGCCAGTGAGCTGCACACGAGTAACTGTGTCGGGAGCAGCCTCAAAAGGTGACCTGGGTATCATCTGTACAAATCCAAACTGTCGCATGCACCGCTCAGGGAGATACATCACCATGGTGTTGGTCCTACATGCCAACCAGCCAGAATATAACGAGATGTTGTCAAAGGAAACAACATCAGTGTAGTCGCTGAATGGCTTCCAAATGATGTCATCGTGCATCGTGTGGTCGAGGTACCCACGGTATGGTCCCACTTCATTGTTCACCCTCTGGAGAACGTATCGGGAGGCCCTGGGCATGGCGTCCTCGTACTCAGGATCAACGCGGAAGCCTTGGATGCGGGGGAAGTAGGAGATGACCCAGCTCTGAAACACAAACACGATAATGTATTAAAAATAAATATGAAACATAAATAAATGTGAAACAATTAAAATGAAACGTACCGTCAGTAGTGTGCAGGATCCGGTCAACTGCCTGGTCCTCCAGTTGGAGGTCTCATTCAGCTTCTGGTATAGGTATACCAGAATAGCTGACCCCCAGTTCCACTGGTGAACGGTAGTCAAGTCCATGAAGTAGCGGAGGTAGGTCACGTCGACATATCTTGCACTCTAGTCCATAAAGAGTGCAGCGCCTACCACAAACATGAACCAGCACCCGAGAGTGCAGGCACGGTGATACTCAACAAATAGGGCGTTATCCGCCTCCTCGGATTCGGCCGCCGCCACTAGGTGGTTTTCGAAATAAGCGTTTAGTGTGGTGAACCGGATATGAGGCCCATTTGTCGTCTGGCACTCAAAGTCAGCCATATCTGGCTCCATACCCATATAGAGCGTCATCCACTCACTGGCTTAGATCCTCTGGATCCGGGAATGGTCCAGCAGCATCCCCCTAATCGGCAAGTGGAGAAGACACTGCACATCGTGCAAGGTGATCGTCATATCCCCAACCGGTAAGTGGAAAGAAGACGTCTCCCTGTGCCACCTCTGCACAAAGACCCCCTGCATGCCGTGGCTGATGGTGGTATACCCCGTCATGCACAGCCCACCTAGCCCTGAAGCTGTCACCGCGTCATTAAACTACTGCGCCTCTGGTTTAAAGAGACTGAAAAATCTGCCGGGCGTGGTTCACCTGTTTCAAAGTCTGGCTCTCTTGTTACAACAAAAACAAAAAAAACACACTGGTAATTAGACCGTTAAGAAAATGTTGAATAAATAACTAAATAAAAAACGGTTAAATAATTAAGTCGGGCAAATTATAAAAAATACCTCTCCCCCCAAGATACGTCGAGCGACGTGCTCGTGGTAGGTAATCAGCCAGGTCGTGTCACTGGGCCCTCCCGGGTAGCCCTCCTCCTCCTCCTCTTCCTCCTCGTGTGGAGGGTCAACATCCGGTACCTCCTCCGCCTCCTGGTATGTAACTGCCTCCTCCTCCTCCTCCTCATCCTCCTCCTCTCATACCTCCTGCTGGCGGGAAGAAGAGACCCGAGCCAGACGACTCCTGGTTCCAGATGAGGAAGTACCCTCATCCATCTGCACGGGTACTCGCACACGACCCCGTCCCTGCGTCGACGCCAGCTGCGCCGCCCGCTCGCGTCTTGCCACCGCTGTCTGGGTCTCTCTCCACTGTCTGATGCGTGTTGGGTTACCTGCCATGTTCCTGAAAACAATTGAAATCAATAAGAGTGCGAAACAATTAAAAAAAATCAGTTCTGGACCACTTTGGAACTTCATTTCCGAAGCTGGGAATGGAGGTGTTTTCGGAAATGAACTTCCGAAACACCCTTGCGAAGCTCACTTCTGCAACTTCCATGGCAGACCCCAAAATCCAACATTAAAACAACTTATAATGATTCTAAACAACCTAAATACCACTACCAACCTACCCCTATATCATTTTTGCAATTTCTAAACACCCTAAAGGAGATTTGAATCATAGATCTAAAGATTGAAAAACTTACCAATTGAAGAGATTGAGTAGCTTTAGGTTGAGATTGAGTAGCTTTTGGAATGGTTAACTGTAGGATTCAAACTTGGTTATGCAAAAATTCTGAAGAGAGGAAGTTTGTTTAAGATTTAGGGTAAAAATGAAAGGGGGAGGGGGCTGTTTTGCTTAATATGCAAAACGCGCAATATATCGGAAATGCACTTCCGAAATGCTGTTTTCGGAAATGTATTTCCGAAATAAGACAAATTTTGAAAAAAAAAGGAGTTTTCGGAGATGCATCTCTGAAAACAGCATTTTTTTGCATTTCGGAAATGCATTTCCGAAGTAAGGGGTGTTTTGGGTTTTTCACCAGAGGTGACCAAGAAGACATGGGGGTGGATAAAGAAATTTCCTTTTTCGTTTACGTTCCTCGCTTCTCCTTTTTTCTTTGGTTCTTTCTTTCTTCACTCTCACCTGCGCTCCTTACTCTCATTCTCGCTCTCCATTCTCTCATTCGATCCTTCATCTACTCTGATCCTCCGCCGCACTATTGTTTTGCCGCTATTCTCTTTCGTTATTCCGTGAAGGTAAACATAATGTTTTCCTTATTCCTTTTTAATTTCATGTTGTGTTGGATATCATTCAATGTCACCATGGATCCTCTCCTTCCCTCCTTTTCTCTCCTTCACCAAAGGCAAGTGTAATTAAATTAATGGTATTAAGAAAAATGATAAAAAGAAGAAGAGAGGGAAAATATTAGAGAGAGATAGAGAGATAAGTGTGAAGGAGATAGTTGGAGAGAATAAATTGAAGAAGATGATCCAAGTCCCATTCAATGTTAAGCAAGGTTGATTTATTTTATGAATATGCTATTGAGGGTTTTCTTTTTTTATAATAGCTATAATTCGTTTTGGGTTCAGTCTTTTGCCAAATATGTTGGTTTTATATTTTTTTCGATAAGCAAAGTATATATATATATATATAGCATATCAAGTGAGAGCATTTTTAAATGAGAGATGAGAAGAATAAATATCAACCATTAGATTCATCATGAGAGAGAAATTAATAGGCACATTAATGTATTAACATTCTTTCTCATGATGGATCCAATGGTTGATATTTATTCCTCTCATCTCTCATTTAAAAATGCTCTCACTTGATATGTTTCATATATATATATATATATATATATATATATATATATATATATATATATATATATATATATATATATATATATGTATATATATATATATATATATATATATAAGGGGAACTCAACCCACTTGCACAACACCTTCTATTTGAGAAAATCAAGAGGATGAGAACTCCATTCATAGAATGAGCACATGTTAAATCTCTTGTAATCTACCACCATCCATAATCAAGATATGAGTTTGATATTAAACACCACCTCGCTAATATTACATATTAATTCTCCGTGAAACAATCGCTAGCCTCTTATTAAAGTTTACTTGTAGGATCGGTTACAACAATCCTAAATTTAGTGTTGAGTTTCTCGTATGAATTAGTGATCAAGGGAATGTGTTGTAAAAGAATGCAATGTAAAGAAGTAAAATAAAATAAGACAAAAGACTTCAAATATAGAACTAGAAATTGCTTTGAATTGAAATGTTGGAAGCAAACATACATTGAAAACAATGAAACTCGTTTCTCTCTTAGATGCGGGTACTTTGAGTGTAGTGTTTCGATGCAACAAATTTGAGACCCCTAAACTAAATGCAGTAAATTGCTTAAATAGATAAAATATATATGCAACTGTCAACGTTTACTATATTCCTACGCTGGGAATTTGTGTGAAAATTTCTCCCCACTTTCCCACGTTCTACTCCATGATTTGCATATTTGAATGTCTTTTTACGCCTTTATTCGCAAGCAAAATGTTGCGGTGAGCAAGAGTCGCAACCGACGTTTATTTTATCCAATTAGGAAAGGTATAAAAGAACAGGAAAGACCTTTTTAAAAGACTTGAGTTCGGAGGGTAGGTTATGCAAAGGGAAGGTGTAAGCACCCTTTGCATCCATGGTTATCCATGGGATCTTAGTTCGCTTAGCTCACTTGTTTGTTTGAAATGTTTGAAAAGTCTCGCGTGTGTTTAGAAAAACAGTTTGATTTTGAGAATGTCTAAGAAGACAACGTTAGAAAACGGGGTGTGAAAAGTATTTGATTTGAATTGATTGTGAGCAAGCACTTAAGAGTTCCTACCCTAAGTTCGTAAGTTCTTTCCCATACTTTAAAGTTTTCCTTGGGCGATAGCACTATCCGTACCATTTGAGGGTAGGTACTCCTATACATTGGATGTGCGGGTCATCGAATCGTCATAGGGGCTATCCATACCATAAAGAGGGTAGGAAGTCCTATGAGATATGAATAGTCATAAAGGAAACCAGTAAGGATACCTTAGCCATCGAAGGGACTATCACCATTTAATCGAGGGACAAGATCATTTATACTGAAGGCGACATCGAAGGGACTATGATCTTTAAATCGGAGGGACATGGTGATTTTGAATCGAAGGCAGCATAGGCTAAGGTATCCCTACGCTTCGAGGGACTTGACTATTATTCCGAAAGGCAACATAAGAGGGGAAACCCTAGAGGTGAGTGTGTGCAGCAACTTGGGTTATGTTCAGATAAGTTAATATTTGAATTAGTAATCTACGGTTGATTTTAGTCTTGAACAAACAATCCTAAGGCATACATCTAAACAGTATAATTTTACGGAGAAATAAAGTGCGGAAACGTAAACCTAAGCTATTACAAAAAACCTTTGCAACCTATACATCGATTTCTAGAATTTAAATAACATAAATTAAATAATCAAATAAACATACACGCGACATTCATTGGAATTTGAGATGAGAAGAAGAATCGAATTGAAGAAGTTAGGGTTAGTAAAATATTTAGTTTAATGAGAAACCTAATTACTAAATTATTAACCTAATTAACTAATTATAATTAAATTAAACCTTAACGACTAATTGATTTTATTTGTCAATCCCTAAGATTTAATCGGGACCTAATTCGGCATAACAAAATTATATACAAAATCGAATTAATCAAACAAATTAAAACCTAATAAATACTAATTATTTTTAATGATTTAAAATTAACTAAGTAACTAATTAAATTAATTAAATTATTTAGGAAAATAATTATGTAAAAAAAAGAGTTGGTTGATTATTTAATCCTAATCCTATTTTTTTGTGATTTTTAGTTAATGGTTAATAGTTGGTTTGTGTTAATTTAGGAGTTAATTAAAACAAAAAAAAACAAACAAAAAACAGCAAGACAAAGAAAAATAAAAGAATTGGGCGCCTGGATCTGGTGTGAAAGTTCTGGAGGGTGCATCATAGGGAAGACGTCCTCTGAGTCCTTGGATCTAGTCTAAATGATATCCAATGGCTGATGACGGAGGGCGCATCGTGGACACGCGCTAGGCTGTAGCGCTGGATCTGGAAATAACATAAACATGTAAATAGAGAAAAAAACTTAGGCACCGTTGGGGATCGAACACATGATTCATGCGTTACCAGACTTTCTCCTTTGCCAGATGGATTGCGCACGCTTGCTATTAGAGATGCACACCAAAATCATTAAATATGAAATGTGAAATAAAAATATAAATTCCAAATTAAGTCAAATGTGGGTCCCAATTGGTAAGCAACGGCCAATCACAAACGGTGCAAGTTGGTATACTTGTTGACTGCCCAATCGAAGGGCCACACATGCAGTCAAAAAGTCCTCTCTACTATTCATTTTCTTCTCCCTTCAGCCTTGCAGAATCTGCTACGGAGTTAGCCACAGATTTACTTGAGGATTTTTCTTCAAATTCTGCAAAATTTCAAAACACAAAAAATACGATGCATGAACAGGAACAAAGGTCATGGTTCAATGGAAACTGGTACTCTGAGCACGATTATGACATTCGTTTGGCCTGAAAACGACCCTAAGGCTGAATACGAACATGAAGCTTCTTTGAACCCTAACCATGGCAACATGTAATTTCTACGTTAAAGCTTCATAACAGCGGTTCTAATCTTCTCTAAATGACAACCAGATCGTAATAAAATCATCAAATCACATTAAAATGCTATAATATGCAAATAACAAAAGTTTGAAATATGAGAGAATGTGGAAACCACTGCATACGAATTCCATTCATCCTCACATGTTATGATTCGACCTCACTTACTCTGTAAAGCCTCAGAAGAGATTAGAATAATTGGCTTGGGTTGAGAGTGGTTGTAGGGAGAGATTTTTGTTTGCCCTAGTTTTGAAACTTTGAAGCTTTGAACGTCTTTTTGAGGTTGTTGATTCGTCCTCCTTTTTCTGAACATATTAGGTATATGTATGAGAAGCTTTTAGGTCAAATCTTGGGCTTGGACACCAAGTAATTGGTGAGATGAAAAATTGATTGAAAAATCACATAATTTCCTTCTAAATTTAACCAAAACCTATCATAATAGGAGCTGCACGCTTTTGGACTATTTCATGGTGTTAATTGGGCCTTTGGATGATTAAAACCCAAGCCATGTGAATTAATTCACTTATCTGGCATTTTATTTAATTTATTTGGCTTTTAATTGAATAAAATTCAAATAAATATAAATAAAAGTGACAAAAATATGAATGTGGGTTTAATGGTCCTTATTTAGGTCAGGCATATTGTCATACCCCAAAATTTTCCCATCACATTTCAGTCCACCTAACTTTCAAATGCTCAAAGATCTCCAATTGCTCAAAGCTACCTATCTCCTAAACAAGTGCCTCTGAAGTAGGGTTTTACTTTCCTTGCAGTAAAATCAGGTACTAAGACCTCAAAAGAAACCCATGGTCTCTCATATGCCTCAAAGGATCCTCATACCAATTTTCAAGTCTTAATTCAAAAGATTGATCAATCAATTGCTCAGAAAGTCAACAGTCGACTGGGTTGACCTAAAAGTCAACTGTGGTCAAAATACAGTAAAAACTCCTGATTTTTTGTCAACATCCTCATATTGAAGTATCATTCACCATTTGATCAAGAATTGATCATGGTTCATCATGGAAAGATCAAAAATCAACAATCCCAAAAGTTTCTAAATTAGGGTTTTCATAGGAGAAAGTCAACTGAACTTTGACCAGCCATAACTCCCTCATGGAACATCAGAAATTTTCCATCCAAAGCTCATTTTGAACGAAATGGAATTCTCTACAAATTTGTCTCTCACATGCCAAGTCTAAAATGCACCATTTGGGAGATATGGATCAAAACATTATTGGTCCTTTTCAAAAGTCAACCAAAAGTCATCTTTTTCAAAAGAGCACACAAGGAGCATGGAAAATTATTTTTACATGGGACCAAAAACATTGGTTAGAGGACTCCTCAAGGTTTCTAGAAAGGCCCAGTACTTTGAAAAATGTTGAAGTGTAAGGAAATGACAAGGTGCACAAGTTCACCTATTTTCAAGGGTATACATGAAGGAAAAAGGTCCAAAACTCCGAATATTTCCAGATGGGCCTATATTCTTTTCATCCAATCTTCATCTTAGGCCAATGCACGTCCCAAAAATATATCTCTCCATTTTATATTATTTTTATTGATATTTTATGGTTTTTATTTATTTAAATCATAATTTAATCATGTAAAATAATAAATAATGAAAGATGTGATCTTGCTTCAATTTTAGGCCAAGAAATCAATCAATATATACCCCTAAATAAATCAAATTCATGCAAAGAATATTTGGAGTAAAAAGATTGAAATTGACCAATTTTAGGAATGATTGCATAACAAATTCCAATCAAGTTTCTATCAAAGTTTTCACCATCAAGGAGCAAGATTTAATGGGATTCTTCTAAGTTTAATTGACCTAACATCTTGTACTATAAGTACTGAAAACATTCACAAGGATTAGGGGATTTTTTCTGCAGCTAGGAGCCTTAACAACACTTGAAAAACTCAAGAAAGATCAAATTCGGATTAAGCTTGGTGGTTAGATTCAAGGAGTTTTTATTGTTTAACAACCTTCCTAGGACATCTTGGAAGCAATCCCAATCAATTTCTCAGGCCTAGCACGTACGGAACAGTTATAATGTTAGAAATCTATGGCAACGCTTTACCACCGTAGCCAAAACGGTGGCTTTTTGCAGAAGTGCAACGAAGAAGAAGCATTGGCTGGGCGCGCGAAATTTCTGTTTGAAATTTATTGTTTTGATATATTGTTGTTTGTCTGCGTTATCATCAGCGAATAGAGTTTGGTGTGATGGCAAAAGGAAGCGCTATAAGGTCTTGGTGCTTGAGGTGGTGGGATCGATCCACACCTCTTGCACATATTTTTCCTATTTCTTTGTTAACTCTCACTTGTAGATCCCATGCGTACAACGTGAAGAGGCCCTATCGTACGCCTTCAGAGCTCTTCCGTAGGATCATCACTACACACAGATCCATGGCCTCAGCTCGCAGGTGCACCATATCCAAGCTGAGTTTTCTTTTTTAATTCCTTTACTTTTTATTATATAACTTTTTATTCATTTATTATATATATATATATATATATATATATATATTGTTTTTTGTTAAACTCTTGTAGAAAATAATCTCCTTTTAACCTTCGTTTCCTTGTGTGACTTATGTGACCTGCATGACTTGTTTGTGTTTGCTACTAACCTTCGTTTCCTTGCAGGTTTTGTTAAAAGGACTTGTTCGCCCTTACTACCTCACGTTGTGCCTAATGAACGCATTCGCATGACATCATGACATCATAAGCATAACATGACTTAACTAACCCTTTCAAGGATCTTAGGGATTTAGGACGCACAATTTCAGGGACTCCTATCAAGGACTGATTTCCTAATCAAAGGGCAAGAGGATTTATTTTCCTCTGGCCACACACCTTCCAATTTAAAGACACCGTACCTATCAAGGGGAAAGAGGATTTATTTTCCTCTAGCCATGTACCTTCAAATTCTAAAGTATCCCCGAATCAGAGGCTATGACCCACTGGATATGGTGAGCTTGATTCCCATCAAAGAATATCCAAGAATCAGAGTCCTTCGAACGAAGATGCGACCAAATCATTTCTAATGTTGCTAACTAAATTCCCAAAGATCCTTGAAAACATTTCATTTGCATTCATAACATCGCATAACAGGTTTCCTATGATGGATTTCTCATCCTTCCTCGCTGTTTATTTCAGCATCATGAATCACGAACAATCAGTTAAGGATCTCCAAGCTCAAAACACTGAGTTCCAAGCCTTGATTCTGAATTTATCCAAGGGGCAAGAAGAGCTGAAAACCACGCTGACTAAAAAGAAGAAGAAGAAGGGTAAGAAGACTCAGGTGAAAAAGCTTAGACCGATCTTGCAACTCAGGGATGCCGAAGTCTCTGAAGACAGTGACGAGGACGAGCAAGATGATGATGCTAGTGTCAAGACTGATGTAAAAAGTAACCATGATTCTGCCAAGCCTTCTGAAGAAGAAGAGGATTATTATCATGAGGACGAACATCCCGATGACAAATACAAGTTGTTGGAAGAACGTATGAAAGCCATGGAAATTCAGAAGATACCTGGACTGGATTTTGAGGAGTTAGGACTCATCTCTGGAGTTGTTATATCATATGGATATGATCTAGTACTTTTTGGAAAGCCCAAGATGTCCTCTACAAGCCACTTTAGAACCTTTTTTGCATTTGAAGATTTTATCTTGATAATAATTGTCCTGACAAAAGATAGCTTTTTATGAACTTTTAAAACGACCTGTAATGTTTTGGCTCATATCTCTTAAATGATGCATTTCCTAGTCTTGGGCCTAACATAAAAGTTGTATAGAATTGAATTTCCTTGAGAATGAGCCTTGGTTGGACCAGTCAAAGTTCAGTTGACTTTCTCCTTAAAACCCTAATTTAGAAACTTTATCTTTTGATGATTTTGGAGTTTTTCCTGATGAATCATGATCAATACTTGATCAAATGATGGATATATCTCCAATATGTTGATGTTGGCAAAAAATTAGGAGTTTTGACTGTAGTTTGACCATAGTTAACTTTTAACCTAGCATAGTCGACTGTCGACCTTTTGAGCAATTGACTGGGCAATCTTTGGAATCAAGGCTTGAAAATTTGTATGGGGATTCTTTGAAACATATAGGAAACCATGAAGTCTACTTGAGGTGTCAGAACCTGATTTTACTTTGAGAGAATCAAAACCCTAGTTGTGGGTTGATTGTTTAGGAAATAGGTAAGTGTGCCCAATTCTTGCATAGTCTTAAGCAGTTGAAAGTCATGTGGCTCAAAATATCATGGTCAAATTTTGGGGTATGGCAACCATGTTTATTAGTGGTTCGACTACTTCGTGGTCTATTGTAAAATCTATCATAATTTGGCCTTTCATGGCTTTCAAAGGCATAAAAAACAAGGAAATTTCAGTTAATACTAGCGCCCATTTCTCAATTCGACTATGCAAAATTGGCTTGGACAACATATGTTTGATAACATCATAATAATACGAAACATAAACATCAACTAGTTTAATATATTGCTTAAGTTTCGTACATGAGAAATACAAGCATAGGCATAATTTTTCTATCACACTATACCTAGTTTATGCATCTATTAATACTTGACTAAGGTAATAAATGGATCTTTCGACTCCACTATCTTCTTCCTAGGCTAACATGCTCCCTATTGTTAAATTAGACTCAGCTATTTATAATCTCATATTCTTATTCCTACTAGGTGGAAATAATATAGGAGGCTTTATTAGGTAATCTTTGATTGCATTGAAAGCTTCTTGTTGCTCCTTTCCCCAATGGAAATCACTTTCCTTCTTGATCTTTAATAAGGAAGAGAAAGCATTTGTCTTGCCACTTAGATTCGAAATGAATCTTCTCTAGAAGTTTATTTTCCCCAAAAAAGACTTCAACAGTTTCTTTGTCGATGGAGGCTTGAGATCTAAGATTGCCTTTGTTTTGGTTTGGTTGATCTCGATGCCTTTTTTGTGTACTACGAAGCCTAAAAAGTCTCCTACATGCACACAGAAAGCACATTTAAGTAGATTCATTTTTAATCCATATCTCCTCGTTATTTTAAAGGCTCGTCGAAGGTGGTCAAAATGATCATCCTCTAATGAAGAGTTGATTACAATATCATCAATATATATATATATATATATATATATATATATATATATATATATATATATATATCTGCATAAAATGTTCTATGAAATCAAGGAACATGGCATTCATAGCCCTCCGATAGGTTGCTCCGACATTTTTAAGATCGAAATACAGTATGACCCATTCATATGTTCCTAGATCCCTTGGGAACCTAAATGCCATTTTGGGTACATCGTCCTCTGCTATGAAGATTTGGTTATACCCGGAATACCCGTCGAGCATGCTAAGGTATTCATACCCTACGGCAGAATCGACAAACATCTCCACTACCGGCATAGAATATTCATCTTTAGGCGTATCATTATTTAAATCTATAATGTCTATATAAACTCTAAGAGTTCCATTTTTCTTAATAACGGTAACAATAATTTCCAACCATTCGACATACCTTGTAGTTTTAATGAACTTGCTCTTGAGCAACCTTTTGATTTCTTGTTTGATCTTCGATGTGATCTCTGGGGCGAATATCCTGGGATGTTGCTTCACCGGCCTTTTACCTAGCTGAATAGGAAACAGATGCTCCACGACACTTCAACTTAGTCCATGCATCTCTCCATAATCCCAAGCAAAACAATCTTTGTATTCTTTCAGCATCTTGATTATCTTGACTCTCATATTCAATCAGAGATATTTGTTAGTTTTCACAATCTCTATAATTGGAGACAATTTAGGAAAGATTCGATTAAAAACCTATTTTCTTGGAGATCAAGCAACAGACTTTGTACAGCCTCCTTGCTGTTGTTTTAGGTCTAATTTAGTCAATACTAATTCTATAAATAGACTGGCCTAAACCTAGTTTGAAGTGGGACTGATATTTGTATTTTTATGGTTCTATTGTAGTTGTGCAGTAAGTTCCATGTTTTGTGCATTCACAAACTTGTAGGTGTTGAATGTTATTTAATCTCCGAAGCTGTTAAGCAAGGAGAGTAGTATCGTTCTCATAAGCTTTTAAACATTGAGAATTGTGTGTCTTGGAAGAGTGTCTTCTACTTTTTATTGTTTGTGGTGTTTGTCACGGGTTATGATTGTGGGGATTTGAGGAGGGCCTCATACCTAGGTGAGTCTTAGGTAGAATTCATAGGAAGGCTAGTGATTAAGTGAGAAGTTGTAAACAGGAGAGTTTAGCTTTGAGTTGATACTATCATATATTGATTTCATCCCTGGCTTGGTAGCCTCCTAAAGTGTGAATGACAATAGGTTTTAGTCATATTTCATTTTTAGTCCCTCAAAAAGTTTTAAGTTTTCTTGAAATAATTGTCCTCCTAAAAATTTCCATCCATATTTTTGGTCCCTCATACAACTTAGCGACGATTTTTACAACTGAGCGACAAAATTAGTGACGATTTAAGCAACAATTTACTACTTAGCAATTAAATTAGCGACAATTTTTGCACGAGGAACCAAAATGTGAATGACAATTTTTAGGAGGATCATTTCTTGAAGGAAATTTTTTTAAGGCACTGAAATATGAGATATTTAGGAGGACCACAAAATATTTAACCCGTTTAAAAAATGATTGAAGTTTCATAAATTTATTTATTTACTTAATTGTAATAATTAACTTAAAAAATTGTATAAAGAGATGACTATGATATTTTTGACAAATTTTGGAAATAAAAAATTCGAAAAAAATGAGCGTTAAATGATGTCTCTAAAGCCTATAGCAATAGAGATTCACCTATGGATATAGCTATTAACTCGGTTCCAACAACTCATATTCTTGCAGTAAACAACGACATATCATTAACACTTAAAAACCATCACTATAGGTTATTGTGATGGTAATTTTTATCAAGAATAGGAAATTATAATGGACGGAGAAATAAAGGTGTTGGAATATATTTTTGATCTATATCCACGGATTTTAATCTTTTACCCACATAACTTTGTTATTTGTATTCTTGTATTAACACTTATAAAATGGATGGTAAAAAAAGACTTATACAGTGGAGAATTGTATGCATTATCCACTTCGTATAAATTTTTCTAAAACAAAGCTCTAATGTTTTTCACATGTAATGTTATTGTCTTACATACCATGCAGAATTATGAACTGAAGTTTTATGATGAACATAAGTCTCTACTCTTGATGGTCTCATTTTGCTTTTAGTTATGGTAAGAAATATTCTATAACCTTAGAGGATGTCCAATCAACTATAAGAACTAACGAATTAACTAAGATGAAAGTTTTGAAGATTGACAATAATGGTGAATCCTTGAGTTTTTCAAGAGAAATGAGTAAGAGTAGAGGATCCTCAAAATCTAGGTCATATTTCAAGGTTTTCCACGGTGAGCTTCAATATTTTTAATTGGACTTATTAGACAGATTATTGAGTAGCTGATGAATCTTTACATCCATTGATAAGACTGTGTTGATTTAATGTTTCACTTTTCTCACATGCTTCTTTTCTTTATACTTCTTTTCTTTTCTTTCTACATCTTTTAATTCATTACGGCTTCTTTTAAACATAAATTTAATTTTAAAATTAGAGACTTTCATAAAATTACACATTATTTCAAATAATGAAAATGTATAATAAAATTTTAAGGGTGTCCTTAAAGCACTATTCCAACATTTTTATTTCTATAATCAAATTAGTTATGGCAACAAAAATATACTTTAAATATATGATTCATTATTTATGTTGGATTAAATCATCTATAGTGGCATAAAGGAGTATTATATAAGAAAAACATAGTAGTTAAGAGGAGGTTCAAAATTTATTCTTGGTTTATTTATTCATAATAGAAAACTGGAACTCGAGTTATAGCTACAAGAGAATGACATTTCATCCTCTGCTTACTATGAACTATAGCTCTTTATAGCATACATGCATAATATTTATTACTTATTACAAGATAGATGATTCCTTATTTGATGGCTTCCTTACTCTCTTTGTAGAGGTTGAGCATTTGCAAAGTAAGATTGCTTTTGATTCTTTAGGAGTCTGTCAACCTCCCTAGAAGATCCAGGAAATGCAAGCTCTTTCACTGGCCTCTGTATTTGGCTTATGACATTGTCCTCCTCACCTTCAAATTTTCAATCAACCAAAAAATTAATACTTAATTAGTATATTTCCTCATAAATCATCACCTTTTTAGGAAAACACTTTTGTTTATATGTCATTTTCAAATTTCAATACTATATTAAGAATATAGCATACCTGCAAGGAAGTATCTTTCGTTGTTCTCGGCATTGATTCCAAATCCAATTAGGTTGAGATTCGAGGAGGCATTTATGGCAACTGGGTGACCCGATGGAATTACAAAAACATCACCTGGAGAAAACCTAGCTTTGTACCTTTGCACTTGTTTACTTATCTCCTCTTCTTCTTGCCTTTCTTCCTCATCACCTTCTTCTCTCTTCTCTTTTTGGTTCTCATTTCTTTGACCCACGAGTTCAAAATCTCCTTTTCCTTCATTAACCGTTACTATCACAATGGCTCTTGAATTGTAGTTTGGCAACAATAAAGATCCCTAAAATTAAATTTGAACAAAAAATAATTTTAACAACGACTTTAGGTAATTAAATAGGGTATTAAATAACAAATTTGTTGTAAATGAGATGTCAACTTAGTGATATGATTTTGATCTTATAATTAAAACTAACAAAATAAAATACTCTAAAACACTTGTAAAATGATTATAAGTATCTTTTTAATTAATAATAATATATAATTTGTTGTTTAGTTTAGTTGCATGAAAATAATTTTGCTATACCTCCTTAATATCCACAGACTTGACAAATATGTCCAAGTCTTGAAGTTGTGGATTTTTTTCTGGGGTGATCTCAAAGAATTTGCCATACTTGTTGGAATAGATAGGATTGCGACTTCTCAAGTTGAATGGTTCAGATTCCGATGATACACTTTTTTGGGAGCTAGACTTTGCATTTCTGCCAAGTTCCTCAATTTGTTCCCTTGATATTTTTACTATTACATCTTCTTCGCGGATCTCTTGTCTCCTGTCCCTAAGGCTCCTTCGGTGTTGTGGCTCTTGTTCCTGCTCTTCTAAAAGAACCCTTTCTATCTCCTCGTAATCCGTCTTTATTTTTAACAATATATAAAACGACAAAGTGAGTATTTAAATAAAGGTAACCAAACAAATACATGAATAACAAATAAATGATGTGTTTTGTATGCTTACATTGAAAGCAGCCTCTAGAATGTTCTTGCTGAACTCGGATAGAAATGACGGTTGGTTTTGAGTTCCAGATAATAAGAAAGACTGTTGAAAATGACAAATAAACAAGGGTAAGAGTAGAAAAAATTTGCAATATAATGTGGAAAAATAAGGTCGCAACTATTGTAGTGATGCTATTGCAGATCCCTCTAAATTTGTTTTATGTGGTTGCATGGAGACCATGTGTAATATGAGAAAAGGTAAGCGCCAACTATATTACCTGCAATTGACTGAGTCTATTTACTGGGATGTCGAGATTTAATACTCTAAGATCCTCATTATCATCTCGATTAGCCAAATAAGTAATGGTGCCAGCAGGGAGTTTGATGGTATCGCCACGTTCAAGATTGAAAGAGTTTCGATCATTGCGATTCAACACTGTGATGATGGCTTTTCCTGCAAATTACAATTAACATTATATATATTCGCAAGCTTATAAAGTGAAAAATATTATTCTTTATAAAGAAACTATTTATAATTAATTTGTAATATATAAATTGGTATGTGATACATTACCACTAAGGACTACAAGGACGGAGTCAGCATTACTGAACTGTGGAAGTAAAAGAGTACGAGGTTTGGACTTATATTCCAAAAGACGATAGCTTTGAAGATTTTCAAATATTTTAGAACGTTTATCAAATCTTTGGAGGAGACGAATGTAACCATTCTCGTTCTCATAAAGAGTTTGAAACTTATTAGACTTAATGATAAAAGGATTCTCTTGATCGGATGTAGAACAGACACAAACCGATGCTAGGAAAGCAATTTCCAACAGCATTAAGAGTTTGATCGTAGTAGAAGCCATGTTGATTTGAATTAGTGTGTCACTTTTGCTTACTATGGATGATGAGATGATGAAGTACATTAGGATGAGAGGGTATTTATAACTAAATAAATGAAAGTTGTAAGATTAACATGCACCAACATTTGGCCATAGTGTGCCATGCATGTTGACTAGTGTTGAAGTGAACAAAATTGAGGTGGTACTCAACCTGGGTGGTGGAATTTGTTTGAATTTGATGAACATAGACATTCATATTGCATTCAGCCACATAAGTGGTTTGTTAACAGCTTGTAATCAACGCATTGCATCAATGTTTACGTTTCACTTGAGTAAATAATTTACATTCAATTCTACTTAGGTTTTGAATTTTAATTTGTTGGTTAGTCAAAAAAATGAAAATTTCTTTGGCCACCTCCCTACCTTCTAGTCCACCTCTGGTGAAAAACCCAAACTACCCCTGACTTCGGAAATGCATTTCCGAAATGTAAGAAAAAGGTGTTTTCGGAGATGCATCTCCGAAAGCGCCTTTTTTTTTGAAAAATTTAACTCATTTCGGAAATGCATTTCCGAAAACACATTTTCGGAAGTTCATTTCCGAAATACTGCGCGTTTTGCAGATTAAGCAAAACAGCCCCCTCCCCCAAATCATTTACCCTAATCTTCTTCAAACTCAACCCCAAAGAGATTTTTGTGCAAACCAGTTCCAAGCTACCTCAAAGGCTCCATCTACTTGCTCTATTACATTCTAAAGTCCTCCAATCTATTCAATAGGTAAGCATTTTGATTTTAAGATCTATGATTAAAATGTATATTAGGGTGTTTACAAATAGCAAAAAATGTATTAGGTTAGGTTTATAGTGATATTTAGGATGTTTAGAATGTGTATACATAGGTTTGAATTTTGATTTTGGGGTCTGCCATTGTAGGTTGCAGAAAAGCTCTGCGCAGGGGTGTTTCGGAAGTTCATTTCCGAAAACACCTTCATCCCAGTTTCGGAAATGAACTTCCGAACTGTATCAGAAGTGCATTTTTTTTGTTTTTTCATTTGTCTCGCATATTAATCGACTTCGATTGTTTACAGGAACATGTCAGGCAACCAGCCAGCACGCATCAGACAGGGCAGGGAGTCCCAGACTGCGTCGGCTAGACGCGAGCGGGCGGCGGCGCAGCTGGCGTCGACACGCGGGCGGGGCCGGGGACGCCGTGTGCGCGTTCCACAGGACTTGGTGGAGAGTTCATCTGCTTCAGGCTCTAGGAGTAGGCTGGCTCGGGTATCTTCTTCCCGCCAGCGAGAGGAGGAGGATGAGGATGAGGAGGAGGTGATACCGGATGTTGACCCTCCAGTCGGGGAGGAGGAGGAGCAGGAGGAGCAGGAGGTGGATAGCTATCCGGGAGGGCCTTTTGACACTTCCCTGCTGATTCACTACCAGGATCACGTCGCTCGGCGGATCTGGGAGGGAGAGGTATTTTTTTTAACTTAGCCGTTTATTTGTCACCATTTTTTATAATTTTACCGTTTATTTCTCGCTTATTTGTTTTTTTTTGTAACAGGAGAGAGAGCCATTGAAAATGGTGAACCACTCCAGGAAGATTTTCGGTCTGTTTAAACCAGCAGCTCAGTGGTTTAACGACCATGTGCGAGGTTCAGGGCTTAGCGGGCTCTGCATGACCGGGTACACCACCATCAGCACCGGCATGCAGGGGGCATTTGTGGAGCGCTGGCACAAGGAGACGTCTTCTTTCCACTTGCCGGTGGGGGAGTTGACGATCACCTTGCATGACGTCCAGTGTCTTCTCCACCTGCCCATCAGGGGGTGGCTGTTGGACCACTCCAGGATCCAGAGGGTCGAGGCCATTGAGTGGATGATGCACTATTTGGGCATGCCGCACGAGGTTGCTCACCTGGAGTGCGTCTCGACTTCTGGGTGTCATGTCCGGTTCAACACACTGAGCCTCTATTTTGAGTTCCACCAGGACGCGGCGGCCGAGGCCGAGCAGGAGGGTAACGACCTATTCAGGGAGTACCACCGCGGCTGCGCTCTCCGGTGCTGGTACATGCATGTGGTAGGCGCTGAATGCTTTGTGGACAAGAGTGCCAGGTACGTCGACGTGGCCTACCTCCGCTATTTCATGGACCTGGATACCGTTCACCAGTGGAACTGGGGGTCAGCTACTCTGGCATATCTCTACCAGAAGCTGAATGAGGCCTCCAACTGGAGGACGAGGCAGTTGGTCGGATCCTGCATACTGCTTACGGTACGTTTTATTTTAATACATTATCGTATTTATTTATTTATATATGTTTCGTATTTAATTTTAATACATTATCTTGTTTCTGTTTCAGAGCTGGATCATCTCCTACTTCTCCCGCATCCACGGCTACCACCTCGATCCTGCGTACGTGGACGCCTTGCCCAGGGCCGCCAGATACGATCTCCCGAGGGGGAACGATGCGGTGGGACCATACCGTGGATACCTGGACTGCACTCTGCACGACGACGTCACCTGGAGGCCGTTCATCGACTACACTCAGATTGTCCCCTTTGACGGCATTGCACTTTATTCTGGCTGGTTGGCTTGCGGGACCGGCATCATGGTTCGATATCTCCCTGAGCGGTGCATGCGTCAGTTCGGATTCGTGCAGCGGATACCCAGGTCACCCTTTGAGGCTGTTCCCGACACTGTGACCCGAGTGCAGCTCACTGCCATATGGGAGCATTGGGAGGATCATGTGGTACCGCTGGAGTACCGTCTCACTCGGGTCACCCAGGACTGGCACTGTGAGGAGGGATACGTCACATGGTTCTACCGGGTGTCACATCCTCTTCTGAGACCCGACATTCCCGGCGCTCCTAGGCCAACACACGAGGAGATCCTGGAGAACCAGCAGGCCGAGGATGATCACGCCATTGATCTCATGCCGATCTGCCAGCGGATATCGATGATTGGGCAGGACGCGTTGGGTCGAGGTATCGTGGAGCGGGGCGGTCCAGAGGAAGTCGTCGTGATGGAGATGATCGTCACTGATGCGGGCCGTGCGGCGACATACACGCGGCAGAGGAGGTCTCAGGGCGAGAGGTTTAGGCACACCCAGTAGTGGTCGGGTTTATATATTTTTTGTTATCGGATTGTATCTTTAGCACATTATTTTTATTTTTTTCGGTTTGTATATATTATTTTCATCGGATTAGTATTTTTTTTTTGTTTATTTATCATATTAGTATTTTCAGTTTATCTATTGCTTATTTTATTTGGCGTTTACGTTTAATTAAAATGCGAGACTGTTTTAGATAAAACATAAAAAAAAAAACACAGTTTCTGCATAATTCGGAAATGAACTTCCGAAACCCCCCAAAATCTGAACAAAGGTGTTTTCGGAAGTTCATCTCCGCAGACACCCCCCATGAGGTGTTTTCGGAGATGCACTTCCGAATTAAGGAAATTTTTTTAAAAAAAAAGCGCTTCGGAAGTTCATTTCCGAAGCAGGGGTATTTTGGGATTTTCGCTAGGGGTGACCCCCATAGGGAGGTGGCCAAAGAAATTTTCAAAAAAATCTTTTAAACAAATTTAAAAAAATACTTGTGACATACATACATTTCAGCCAATTACCCACACTTTACCGTAAACGTAAACCAAATTTACGAGCACACATTATCTTAAAATTTTCTCATCTTTTTTTTCTTCTAATTTATAATCTTAATAAAATAATATGCCATTTATTATATATATATATATATATATATATATATATATATATATATATATATATATATATATATATATATATATATATATATATATATATATATATATATATATATAAAGTAATACGTCTAGGTTCCTCACTTCTTCTCCACGTTTCGAGGAATTAACATGCCACCCCCCAAATTTTACATGGCACCTTCCATTTTACATTACTCCCAAAATGCTCTTGACACTATTTACTCAAATTTTTTTTACCTTTTTCTGAAAAAAATTATTGTTGTCAATATAATCAAAAAGCAAATTTTCGGTACCTCTTTTTGGCCGATACTGAAAATGCTTTGTTTTTTACAAAATTTCGGAATCCATTTACTGGAAATTTCAAAATTTCTGGTGCGATTTAAAAAAATAAGTCCCAATATTACCGAAAATTTGAAATTTCTAGTATTTTTCATATATCGGAAATTTCAAATTTTCGAAGTATTGGGAACTGCTGCTACATATACCAGAAATATTTATACATGTACACTCTTGATACATTATTCCCTTACCGGAAATTTTTATACATGTACCGGTAGTTTTATACATGTGCACTCTTGATACATTATTCCCATGATCAAGGTTTTAATTTTTTCATATACCGGAAATTTCAAATTTCTGGTTTTAATTTTAACAGCTGCTACATACCGGAAATTTGAAATATCCGGTACCGAAATTTTAAATTTCCGGTATGTAGCATCAGACACAGTAAATTGGTAAATCCAACAAAATTTCCGGTATTTATATGAAATTTCTGGTACGGTACCGGAAATTTCAAAAAAATCTGATATTTTACAGGAATAATTTGGTAAAAATGCACTACTTGGAGGGTGACATGTATAAAATGAGGGGTGTCATGTTAATTCCCCTTCCTCCCACATTTCGTACCATCTTTTTTAATGTTTTTTCTTTCTTCACTCTCATTTATGCTCTTCACTTTCAGTTCCGCTCTCTATTCTCTCATTTGATCTTTTATCTTTTTTTATATAAGCAACTTTGTATTAAACAACACAAAGAACGCTAACCCAATACAAAAGAAACAAATTCAAAACAATGTCGGATCCGAAAAACCAACCACAAATCAAAACACAGTTACACCTCCACTAAATCTGACAACTTAGCAAACCAAACGTCTATGTCAGCGTCTAAGCCTCTTTTAGCTATAATCTAAAACTAGTCCCACCCCATAGATTTTATACGGTTAATTATCTCTCCGAGAGTCTAACAACAATCGCAAAATTATCACAAATGTAATCAACCAATTATTGATCCATTCTAACACTTCCCGAATCCACCTCCTCACCTGCCAGCCACTCAAAAGCAGCCTCCCACACTCTCCTGGTTCCGCTACTCCCAAAGAAAGGATTGAAGAGACTCTCGCCGGACAGAGAGAAAATCTGGCAAGTGGTAAGAGACACATTAGTGATGACACCTCTCCGTAATAACTCTACTCTAAAAGGAAGGCTATTAAGAATAAGTCGCCATCCAAAAATCTTAACCTTTTCGGGAACCTTCGCTTTCCAAATATTATTAATCACCTGACTTTTATCATTATTTAAGAAGATACCAACAGACCTCGCTTCGTACAAAATTTGGTAATAATTCCTCACCTTAAAACCATCCTGGTTACGCCCGAGATAAATGCATCGACGTCATTCTGCACACTGAGAGAATTTTCCAAACGAGCAAACAAGACATTCCAATCCTCTGATAAAACTCCCACGAAATCCAACCCAAAATCCCACCTCCAATTCCCATTCTCCCACCATCCTAAGTCTGCCACTTTCCAATCCTTCGACCCATACCCCTCAAACAAATTCGGAGACAAACCTTTAAGAGTAAAATCTCCAGCCCATCGGTGATTCCAAAAATCAAACATATGGCCAAATCCTAATTTTCACAATATTGAGCTAAAAAACCAAGATTGACCATTGAAAATACTCATACGCACGACCCTCACGTCTCACCACCACAACGAAATTTTTTTCACCTTATTCACCGCCACCTCCTCGTGAAGACAATTCAATCCCTCACCATACCTAAATTCAAAAAATCAGACCAAATTGTATCCCTCTCCGCCAAGCACTTCCAACCCCATTTGCTAATAAGAGCAAGATTAAACAACTCCACATTTTGACACCCAACCCTACTTCCTCTTTAGCCAAACATACCTTATCTCAACTGACCCAACAAATACCTCTCTTATCATCCTCTTTTCCCCACAAAAATTGCTTCTGTATTTTAATAATTTCCTCCCACACAACTCTAGGAGCTTTAAAAAACGACAACCAATAAATTGAGATATTATTCAGCACATAATTCAAAAGAGGTACTTTACCTCCAAGAGAAAGATTCTTGCCTCTCCAAGATGAAAGCCTTCTCGTTAACTTTGAGAAAATCAGCTTCCACGTACCCTTTCTCATGTGATTTGTTCCAACTAGAATGCCAAGAAAATAAAAAAGCAGTTTACCGATATCACAAGGCAGGAATGTCGAAGCCGCAATTAGAACCTCTTCACTAATATTGATACTAAACAACTTGCTCTTTTTGAAGTTGATACATAATCCAGACACTAGCTCAAAACCCCTCAAAATATACAACAAACATATGCCACCAACACATCCTACCATAACTAAAGCACCCAATAAAAATATGACACAAACATTTCCTACCATAGCCAAAATATATAAACATCATAACACCAAAACACTTAACAAACATATGACTACCAAACACCACAACAACCATTTCTTCCTTTCCTCAACGAAGAATTCACACTAATGTCACCATTCAATTGATTAGGCCACTCACCAATAACACCATCATCCTAAATATCACACCCAAACTACAACAACATGGGAAAGGAACTCAATTACGACAACATGTTAATGCAGACACGGGACTTCGTGGAATTATGAGAATTGCTTATGGAAGATGGTGATTCTCCAGGGACCTCGTATCAAACACCTCAGGTGAATCTAGGGAGGTCTGTATAAGGAAGGACATATCAGGGGTATTGATCTGGTGGCCACTATGATCAAGCGGGTCGTTATCATTAGTGCAAAAAATATTCCCGCATGTAATCCGAGTTAAATTGAATAATATTAGTATTTCATAATTTATTCTTAATTAATTAATATTTTTAATTAACATTAAAAATTAAAATGCAAAAAGCGGATGCGCCAAATGATTTGACGCTCCATTTGAATATCAAAGTGTAGGCCCAATTGAATTGACTTGCTCTACTAGAGGCGCCAATTAGAGGACTTATCCTGCCAACCTCTCAGTTTGACCTGGCACCCCCTAGTTTTTCATAATATCCATATAACCCTTGTCAAAAATTTATCAAAAAGTTCGAACGAAAATCTAGTAGAACAAGTTAAATATCTGGTACAAGTTAAAAAAAATGGTTGTATACATAAAAAATCGTGTATACCAATTATTTAAAAAAATAGGTACGTAGAGAAATTACCGATTTTTAAAAATCATGTATATTTACCCGATTTTCTACAAAACGTTGAAAAGATCGAAAGTCTAAAATTACTGGTTTTTTCAAAATCCTCATTCAGATACCGTATTTTTTGCGGAGCTGCGAAAATCCGGTAAGTTAATTTAAGGGTTGAGATTTTGTTGATAGTTTTGCACGGCTGTGATTGCACTAACCGTTTTTTGTGGTCCAGAATAAATCCAAAATTGTATAAATAGGAGTCATGTGTTGTCAAGAAAAACATCTTAAAATGCCTCAATATTTGTTTAAGGCAGAAGTGTACTTCAATAGGGTGAAACCTCCTGTTGAGTTTGGGCTCCCAGAGGGCACCACATATCTCACTCTTATGAGATCCAAATTGAATAACATGTTGCCTCAGACCGAGAACAGAGAGAAGATAAGATCGATTTTCTTGCACCATGGATTGATACTGATGGAAGGGTGAAATACGATTATATTGAGTTGAAGGTTATGTAGAGAACATATCACTGTAGGCTAACTAAGAGACCAGTCGAGTTTGATGCGACAATTTCTAGATCTGCCGACGACATGATTAAGATGTTGAAACATCCAGAATCATCTAGCAGTGTTAAGGTTTACTAATTTATTATTGTTTTGTTAAATTATGTAATCGTTTTTATACGTTATGTAACCATTTTTCAAATGTTAAGTTATATTCATCATGCAATAATGGAAGTTCCAAAATGTTATCTAATAAAGTGTGTTAGGAAAATTTTTGAGTAATATTGCACATAATATAAAAATAATACAAAAAATGATAATAAGATCTAACTAGGTCCCCTACGATTTAAGTGTGTTGCCTGCGATGCCAAAGTACAAACCTCACCAATTGGGTTTCCCATGAGGTTATCTGTAATGATTACTATCATCTGTAAATGTTGTTGGCCATTTTCACCATGTGGAGGCAGTGGAGGCGGCAACACGTCATCAGAAGGTCTACTAACATGAGAAGGTCGCACATTATCTTCATGTTGCTCTGGTGGGATGATGCAAGGGTGTGATACTGTAACGTACCACTCTAAGTACCCTTTCACACACTGCATAGAGAACAAAACCTCCATTGCACGATCTCCAATGGCACAGGCAGAGATGATAATGTAACACCCTTTAAACCCCACGGAAAATATATTGCATGATCAGAGTAAAAACATGTATATCAAATAGGGCATCACATGTATTTCAAAATATAAAGAAAACAAAACAACATCAATTCATCCTGTCATGTTCATCACACATATTTAACATGTTTCATATGCATATCACAACGGACTAATAAAATGATACCAATAATGAAGTCTCATAACATAAAGTCATGCATAGAAGCATTAGGCACTAAGGTCACATATCACATAAACTCAACATATCCAAAATATAAAAAGAGTATAAGAATAATCTCTCAAAACATAAAAAATAAACATAAGTTAAACGATCCCCGTGTTACACAACCAGAGCATGAACTCTCTACATAGGAAATGCGATAAACAAAGAAATAGCTCCTCGACTAAATCCTCGTAAGCAAGCACCTCTACTCCTCAATACCTGAGCGATTTCGTACAAAATATCATTTCAACATAAGAGTGAGAATTCATATCATTATAGAGAATATATAATAATAAGCAATGTATAACAACATACAACAAAGAATTCCACACACTTCACATATACATGTATTCAACACTTTATAAATACATATCACATGTTTACACGTATGATATAACTCAATAGATTCAAGATAATCAAGTAAATCATTCACAATTGTCACCAAAGTACCAATCACACAATTATAACATAATCACACCAAAACACAATTCACATCGACACATGTGACTCCAATGCGACTCAATGCAAATGCATGTGGTACCAATGTTATCCTTAACAGATTCCCCGCGTTCATCTCCAAGACAGATAGCCACCAAAAATAAGCCCGTCCTCTAGGCTTCAAACCCATCTCCAACGTTTTGGACAAGTCACTAGTTTCCCACGAAACTAACGAATGTCGCCTCTTTCTCACTTGATAAATGAAGGCATGTGCAAATACCGACAACTATATGAAATTAAGACCATCTCCAAATCTTAATCATACAAGCATATATCTCATCATTCTTCATATATGAATTCACCTCAAATTTTCATAAACATACACATATTCATGTTATCAATCACGCACGAAAACATCTTCATAACACTCACCAAATCAACACACCACAAATAACATGTAGCAAACAAAGCTCAACAATGTTATTCTCAACCAATTTCAATTCAAAACTTACATACATGAAAGTTCAAGTATTATGTTCATACAAAGAATTGCCTTAAAAGTCATCCAAACATCAATTCTCAATATATATATATATATATATATATATATATATATATATATATATATATATATATATATATATACACACACACACACATACATGTCATTTTACACAACCACACAATTATTAAATCACCTAATTCCAACAAAGTATTTTTATTGAAAAGAATGTCGCGCTAGCTTTCTAACGCTTCGAACGGGAACTCAAACGAAGTTACGGTTCAAAAGTTATGAATTTTTTAAGTTTCGCACATTTGCTGCCATAATGTTTAGGGAATCGACTTCCACTTTTTAGGAATCGATTACCTCCACTCCAAAAGCAATTTTTCCAGTTTTCGACTAGTAAATCAATTTCCAAAGTGGGTAAATCGATTTCCACTGTACCAGAACCAAAAAAAACTGATTTTTATGCTACTAAACTCAATTCTAACTCAATTCCAAAACCCCAAACCTCTTCTATCAATAACCCAATGTTTCATATCATCAACACAACATATATGTATCAATTACTAACATCAAAACATGTTTCTAACATCAATTTCATGGATTCTCAACAAAACCTAACATGTCAAAAACCTAAAATTGAAGTTCTCGAATCCTAACATGTTACTATCCATTACTCATGCATAATTTACCCCATAATAAGATGAAGATTCACTCTTACCTTAGTTGATTTCTTCCCCTAGGGTTGCCTCCTTCTTCTTTCTTTCTCTTTTCTCTTCTTCCTCCTCTTTTTCCTCTTTTCTTCCTTTCTCTTACTATCTTTCTAATTTCCTCTTGTTTTGTTAAACTCTCACTAAAATAACATTCTAAATGGGCTTACTAAACAATAACCCCACCTTTACTCATTCTAATACACTATTAGGCCCAATTAATTATTTTATAATTCTCACGCCAAATAACCCAAAACACATATATATCACAAAACACACAATTTAATTAATTATCAAATCACATAATAATCAATAAATCAAATCATTAATAAAATAACTAATAAATAAAAACGAAATGTTACAGATAACGTTACCAACAAACCATCTATCGACGCCCTTAGATGGAAGAAGAGGGATTGGTCGTGGGATGTCTTGGACATATTCAAATTGGCGTAGACACCTCTCAAGTAAGTGTCTAGCCACCGAGGTCTCCCACCACATATAACCCGAAAAGTGAAGTATTATCAAACTTCTGATGCACTCTATGGTTTGTGTATGGTGTCTAGATGACATCATTTACAATCACGACATCAATTCTCCTCTTGTACTCCACAACACCTCGTAGGTGTGCATGCCTGTCTTTCCATCTCTTGGCCCGCGTAGACCCAGTAGTGGTAGGAATAACATTTCTCTCACAAAAGTACGTGAAATGTTCGTATAGCCAACACTACATAATAACATAGGCAAATTACACGCATCCAACATAGTAAAATTTGAACTATCGAATTTTTTGAAATTACCGATACAAAACATACATTTTTCTAGATATTTCTAAATAATCTGTAAGAACAATGCATTTTTCTGAATATTTTGAAATAACTGGTAAAAATATTTTTTGAAATATGCGATAAAAACCATGCATATCTACTGGTTTTTTCAAAAAAAATCCGGAAAAATAAATGCATTTTTACCAGTTATTTCAAAAAAATTGGAAAAACTTATGTAGTTTTATCGGTTATTTCGAAATATCCGATAAAAATTCATGAAAAACATGAGTTTTTATCGATTTTTTTTTTGAAATATGCGAAAAAATGCATGTTTTTTCAAAAAAAAATAAAGCGGTATAGGTAGAAAAATTCGATAAAAAGTGATAGTTATTGGTCATAAATGCGGTAGTTTGCTCGAAAAATCTGACATTGATGTGAGGTTTAAAAATAAAACTCGAAATCTTCCAATGGATTTGTGAAATGAAATTTTTATATTTGAGAGGGTTAATATGGTAAATGCATAGGATGTGGAGGGTGTCATGTCAGGTCAATTCGCTTGATTTTCCTTCTAAAAAGTTAATGGTAGCTCCAATGTAATTGACTTGAGCTCTTGAAACATGACAATTTTAAAAATATTTATAAATATATGATTATTTTGGGATTATTGTTCGAGTGGAGGCGTCAATTTGCTTGATTTGCCTTCTAAAAAGTTAATGGTAGCGTCAATCTAATTCACTTGAGCTCTTGAAGCATGACAATTTTAAAAATATTTATAAATATATGATTATTTTGGTATTATTGTTAAGATACATGATTATTTTAAAGAAAAACACATTTATACATAGGTCAGAACTTAAATATATATCGTTTGATTTATTTGGATACATGTATACAAAACTTTACACCTTCGATAACCATTAATCTCATATATAAAATCGCACTATAAAAAATATAGTAATTGTTTAACATAACATCAGCATGCAAAAAACATGAATAGTTAGTTTCAAGATTTTGAAACATTTAATGAGATAATTAACTAGGTGGCTAACAGAAACCATAAAATCAAAATACTAAACATCTTGAAGAAGAAATTTTGAATTGTTGTTCTTAATTTTCAGGCTTAAGTTTCAAAAAGAGATCTTTATTATGAATCAATGAATGAACTCCAATATTACGTAGAAGGCGACTAAGATCGGTAGAGAAACAATCATTCCAAATATCACCCTGCAAATTCCACAAAGTTTTAATATTTAGTATAAATTTCATTTAAAAAAATTCAAATAAAAATTATTAAAATTTAAATAAAACATTATTTTTGAAAATTAGTTAAATAAATTACTATTAATAAACTTACGCAGTGCTAAGAACGTCAGCATGCAATCCATATTCTTTAGCAAAGATGAAGGAAGTGATGGATTGTGGAATTGCTGCCTGCAACCATTAAGATAGTTTTTTAGTTTTATTTTTTTCATAAATAAAATTTAATGATTTTTTCATAAATAAAAAAATTATAGACCTGAATTATGGCAATTCGTAAAACATCACCACGCAATCCTACAACGATGGCACTAATAGCCATTGCAGCTGGACCAGCAATGAACTTTAAAACTAAACCAAATATGGCTAAACTTGGTCCACAAGATATCACTTTCTCTTGAAGTGCCATGAAAATACCTGAATTTATCAACATATATTTTTAATTGTAAGTAAAATTAATTAATACTAATAATAATAAAAAAAATTAAGAATTAATCTTAAATAAGTAATCTATCTCTCACCCATACTAAACATGGCAGTGCCTGTCCCTGCTCTTGACATGATCAATATAGATCCATCTACCATGCTTGGCAATTCCAAATTCCACCTGCATCAATTATACATTTTTTATGACCAAATGATCCATATTTAAATGCTTATATACTTTAATTCTTCGTATAAAAAACCAACTCAACTAAAATATAGAGAATATTTTTCTACTCTATAATTTTATTGGATATTAATAATAAACTATAGAGTACCAAAGTGCAATAAAATGGTGGACTAGAGTTACTAATAAAAGAAAAATAGATCCGGCCTGTTTAGACTCCCACCATTTAAACTCGTAGAAAATCAAATCGAGACTAGACAATTTAGATTAGGAGTGACAAAACGGGTCCGGTCCGTTGGACATATCCATTTTGCCTTGTACTTTTCTGCAGGACGTGCCAAGATTGTAGGCTCGCGCGCAACCTCTAATATGCCCGTCCCGTCCCTTTTTTGCGGGCTTTTACGTGCACTGGCAATATTTACATGAAAATTTATATATTTATGCCTAAAAGGTGCAAAGCCCACAGGCATTCTCCGTCTTGCCCTCACTATTTTATAGGAAGAGTCAAGGTTTTAGACTCGCATCCTCAACTATGTCCACCTCGTCCCAGTCTCACCTTTTTATGCAGAAGGTCAAGATTTTAAGTCTGCACCATCAACTATGTTCATCCTACCCCGCTCTATTTTTTTGCAAGTTTTTACGGGACGGGTCTAAACAGGACGGCATGCCCGTTTGAGTAGGGGTGGAAATAGGCTGGGCCGAGCTAGGCTTTGCCAAGCCTAAGCCTGGCCTGTCAAAAAAACTGAAGCCTAAGTCTGGTCTGTAGCCTGTCGTAGGCTTATTTTTTAGGCCTGAGCCTGGCCTTTTCGAAGGCCTGGTTAGCCTGTTAGCCTACATAAAAGCCTATTTGTTTTAGACATATGTAAATAAGCAATTAAAATAATATTTAAATAGACTAACTAACTAAAAGAACTTATGAGAACAATGTTCATAATGTGTTTTCATCTTATTTTCACAAGTTCTTCAACATAACCAAGTTTTATTTAATGTATTTTAATTCAAAGTACAAAACATAATATAATGATAATAAAAATAGTATTAATATTTATTTAAATAGGCCGGCCTGATAGGCTTAAAAGGCTTTTTTTAGGGCCTGAGGTCTAGCCTTTTTAACTAAATAGGCTTATAAAAAAGCCTAAGCCTTTACTATTTAAAAATAATGTATGGTCTGGCCTGAACCTATATAGGCTAGCCTGTAGGCCCCTGTTATCGGCCTGGCCTACTTCCACCCCTATGTTTGACACCCCTAATTTAAATAGTTTAGATGGTTGAGTTCTAAATTTTATATCATCCTACATATTAGTGGGAAGTTAGTGTGATAGCATGTCAAATAAAATCCTTTTGTAATGCATTTTTTATTAGAAACTACTAGTTAATATTTAGGATCTTGACAAAAATTGAACATATATAGCCAATGATAATTAATAGACTTGTGTTAACAATTTATCATATTTTAAGTATATTTCTCATATTTTATCATTGATTGACATATGAAGAGGCAAGTTTTAATTTCATACGTTTGGATTTGATTATTAATGATCGCCTCATTATCTTATTGGCAAGATTATTAGTTTCTTTATACTTGCCAAAAAAATATATAAAAGAATATTAGTTTTTTTAATTTTTTTTATAAGCGAGTACTTAACTATAATAAAAAAAATTAAATATATTTAAAATTCTTCTAAAATTAGGTATTTTTACTTTTAGTTCCTCTAATAAATTTTGTTAAAGAATTGTTCCTCTAAAGTTAGGATTTTTAACTTTCGGTCCTTCCTGCTAAAATCGTCGCTAAAATCATTGCTAATTCAGTCGCTAAGTAGTAAATCGTCGATAATTCGTCGCAAAGTTGTAAAAACCGTTGTTAAATTATATGAGTGATTAAAAGTTAAAATATCTAACTTTAGAGAGTCGATTCTTTTACAAAATTTTTTTAAAGGACGAAAAGTAAAAATATCTAATTTAAAAGAACTTTAAACTTATTTAACAAAAAAATGAGATAGTCAAAACTACCTCAATTAATTAACCTGTCTAACTTAGTTGACTCCAATTTTAAGCAAGTTAAAAGAATAAGCCAATTAGTATGATTGAATTGAAAATTGTCTCAACCCCCTACGCTAACAAATTAAACGAGTTGATCTGACATGAGTGATCCGTTTTATCACTCTTAACTAAAATTTTATAAGAGGTGAACACTGGTTTATTCAGTCTAATTTTAAATATCAACTATGTGTTTTTATATTTTACATTGTTTCCAATCTAATTCATTCAAGTTCTTAAACATGTCACCATGTAAAAGAACTCAATCAAATATGTAGACATGTTTCCTAAGGATATGTTCTTCAAAAGTGAAGTTTAGTGGTATGGGTTGAGAATTTGAAAAAGTTCAAGAAGGAAGTTTAGGCACAAGGATATGCCTATCTCCTCTAACAAACTAACTACTAACAATTATCTTTTAAGGATATGAGTTGCAAAAGGAAAAGAATACCTATTAGATATGAAAGCCCATGAAATGCCAATAACACAAGCATATGAATTTGGATTCACTATAAACTTGAGCCACACACGTTTCATCAATTCAAAGAAAGGAAGCTTACTACTTCCATCTTCCAATATCACATCCATCCCAATTATATTCCCCTCCAAATCTTTCCCTTCTTCACCTTCACCCATCATCACACTACTAATACTACTAGCCTTTGGTTTCAAGCTAGCACTACTAGTAGTACTAATAGTTCCTTCTAACCCCGTTCTTCTAAATTCCAACACAAATAGAAGCAAAGTGAGCCATACAATAGCTTGAACAACCGAACCTTGTACTACAAGGTCCACACCTAAGGCTCCATACATAGGTTTCACCATAGGTATTCCAACAACAAGAGAGTTTGTTAGAGTACACAAAGAGAAGCTTGTTATAGACCAACTAGAACTTCCTTTGCTACTACACTTAGCCCAAAGGCCAATCACCGCGACGATGATTAGCTTCGATAGAGTGTCCGCGCCTATGAATAAGAAGTTCATCTTGAACGGATCGATGTGCGCGGTGAACTGGAAGGCGAAGAGAGGTAATGTGAAGTAACAAACTAGTTTGTTTATTGCATCACATTGTTCTCTTGTGAAAATTTTCCACCACCTTACGGAGCCATAACCTAATAGTAGTGCAAAGTAGAGTGGCACCACTGCTACTATTACTTTGTACACATCTTCCCACCCAATCATTTTTTGTGTTTTTTTTTTTCTTCTTCTTTTTGTCCACTTTAAAACTCTCCAATTTCTTGGACAGTATGCTTAAAGATTGTTGGCTACAAAATGCATGATATAAAACTAAGAGGAAGTTGATGTCATGTATTTATATGTAAACATTTTGGAAAAGACAAAAAATTGTACAAACAAAGGCATTACGTTTATTCCACTAGGGTTATTTTCTATAGAGTCATGATATTTAATTTGGACACATATTTTTTATAAATATTTAATAAATCATATTTAAAAATTTGGTTAATTTAATTTAGTTTTAAGTCAATTCAAGTGATTAACTATAATTTTACTATTTGTAATGTGATCTAAATTAATCATATATTCAACTGAATCAACTACAATTTTACATGTGATAATTAGATGTCGCAAAAATAGAGAAAATTGAGTGATTATAAAATATTTTTATTTTATTTAAGCACACGAGAGAAGTATTTGTTTTGGAAAATATACTTATTAGTAAAAAAAAAATGAGAAAATAAAAAATACAAGAATAAATTTCAACTATTTATTATCACCACAACCTCGTTATACTTATTAAAAAGAAAATTAAATTTAAAATTAATTTAAAATTCACCTCTAAAATAATAATATATGTGTATTCTTGTATTTCTTCTTCAAATTGTTTTGTACATAATATTCTTTTATTTTATATTATACTATGAGGGGGAGATATTTTACAAAATTAATTAGAAGTAAATTTTATTTTATTTTTCCAGCACCAATTCTCTATTTTGAAATGTGACGGGTAAAACATTGCTATCAAAATGAAGTTAAGAAAAATTCCAAAACTTCTATTTGGCCAACTCAATTGCAGTTTCGAATCTCATTAAAAAGAGATAGCTTTCTGGTGAAAGCAAGAAGTATAAGAGATATTAATATGCACAAGAACAAGAACATGTCAATTTTCCTATTTTAGAATTGTCTATATCATTGATGAAATAATTTAAATTTACATAAAGATATGTGTTGGTAGACATTCAAAGAATAGGATTCCAATATATTGATTGATTCTTGACGTGTGACATGATCGAGTATGTGTTAGTGCATGCAAATGTGTGGTTGCTATAGCCACCGTGTTCTATTTGTGGTCAGCATCTGTGGAATATATATCAAAGAATGAGGTGCACATAGCTAGGCAATAGTACTAACAAGAAACTCAAATCACAGTTGATGAACATGATATTTGTTTACTCAACTCAATCAAATAAATGTCTCTACATCTGCGAGACACTACAATCCTCGTTAAAAACACAACACAATCAATGAACACGATATTAGTTTACGTATTTCAGCAAGTGTCTCTACGTTTGTGAGACACTACAATATTCGGTAGAAACGCAACACAATCAATGAACAGAATATTTGTTTCCGCAACTCAATCACTACAATACTTGCTAGAAATGCAACACAATCAATGAATATGATATTTGTTTACGCAACTCAGTCAAGTGTCTCTACGTCTGAGAGACACTACAATACTCGATGAACATGGTATTTATTTATGCATAAGAGTAAAGTGTCTCTACGTCTGTGAGACACTACAATACTCGCTAGAAACACAACACAATCAATAAACACAATATTTTTACGTAGTTCAGTCAAGTCAAGTGTGTCTACGTCTGGAAGATATTACATTAGTTGTAGCTCTTTGTTATTACTTAATAAATCAAAATTTTAGCGTTATAAGACATAGTAATTCAGACTTATAACTTAGGGGTGGCAAAACAGGCCGTGGCCCGCCGGGCTGGCCCGCGCACTCGCCAAAAAATGGCGGGTTGGGTTGATATTTTAGACCTGTCGTCCGCCATAGCCCTCCCCCCAAAAACACGCTGCCCGCCATAGCCCGCCTCGCCAAAACACGCTGCCCGCCATAGTCCGCCCCGCCAAAGCCCGCCGCCCGCCAAAACACGTCGCTCCGTCAAAATCCGCTATTTTTAAGTTAATTCTACTAATTCTAATTCTTGATGGTTTTATTTTATACATTTATTTGTGAATATATGCAATATTTTTTAGTAAAATTTATTAAAAAATGCTTTATAAAAAATTGTTCTAAAAACTATGTGAAAAAACTAATTAAAATATAAAAAAAATCTATTAAAAAAATAAAAAAAAATTAATAAATAAAAAAATAGGCGGACAAGCCCGCCGCCCGCCAGCCCGCCACTTTGGTGGGGCGGGTTAGGTTTTTATGCCCATTTCAATTTGCGGGCTTGCCCGCCCCGCTCTTTTTTTTGGCGGGCATATAACTGGGCGGGGCGTCCGCTTTGCCACCCCTATTATAACTGCTCGTTTAAGGTCCCTAAGTTTCTTATCATCTCAATCAAGACTGTTTTTTGGAGCGTGTAAGACGGGTTACCGCACAAGGATCAAAATTGACACTATTAAATTGTTGTTAAAAGGGTTTCACAAAATTATTGTCACTTATAAACCATAACAAATTAGGACTCATATTTGATTTGTGACACTTAAACTATTATTAATTTACACAAAATTTCGAAAAACTTAAGATAGTCTTGATTTCAACGAATCGCGTGTTGCTCTCCACTCACCGCCTTGGCAATTAGTTTTTGGGATTGGAATTTGATTAAGGATTGATTTATTTCCTATTATTCTCAGCACATATACAGTGGTTTGCAAATAATGCAAGCATCATAAATTCCTTCTTGAGATATATACTGTCACCACTAATAATTACTTTAATGAGTTAGAAGGTGACAACACCAACCAATTACAAATCTTAAGTTCAATCAGAGAGAACTTTATAAACAGAAGAAGTGGAATATATTAGTGTCTTATATATGCTTGAGCATCAATTAGTCAATCACACTATTTATATAAAACTTTGAATTTTTACTTTGTAAACTCATATTGTTCTTCCTTTTGTACTTATGTGCTTTGATGAGTTGTGCATATGTAGTTGTAGATATGTTCCCATAATATACACCATTCAAAATTCACTAAAATATCAATGGGTTTATTAGCTTTAGTAAATTTTGGTGTTATTTTGACTAAATTAGGAATAATGTTCTGTTTTTTTTTTTTTTTATGGGGTGATATGAAATACTACCAAATGGTTTGATGAGATAGATATATGTCCCATATATGTGGAGAATAGATTCAATTTGTATACATAAAGTTCCAAATTCGACATTTATGGATTGCTAAGTGAGTACATACACAATATACATGGTTACCAATTAACTAGAAATGAAGTGGAATCATACATGGGGTGATCAAGTCAAGTTCATTTCATACAACTAGTAAATGCAAATTAAGTGTCTTCTTTACAACTAGCTCATATATATTTCTCTTCTTTATTCCAAATTATCTTTTAGGTTGTATATGAAGTACATGCAAATTAAGCTGTTGACATTTTTGTCTAATTAACTAGCACAAGTTTGATTTTTTGTATCGTTAATCAAATTATATATATATATATATATATATATATATATATATATATATGACTATTATTTGTTGAGAAATAATCAAATAATAGGATTATTTTATTCAAGCAGAATACTTTCTTAAACATGTGCAATTTAAAGAGACAACCAGCATAACCAATGTCAGAGCTCAATAATAACAATAGAAAAATATAGTAACAAGAACACTAAATTTTAAAAATAAAAAACTTCCCTTAAAATGAGAGAATAAAAACCATGAGATCTAGTCTAATAGACTCTTCCACTATATCAGGAATGAGAATATTAAAGTCTTCATAGTAACACTAGAGAATAAAAATCTTCATCAATAAACAATAAAGGTGGAAAAATTCACTTCAATTAGTGGTGGAGTCAAAAATTTTAGGGAATCTGGGCATAAAATTTACACCCTATTTTGACTAACTTTGCCCTTGATTTTGTCTAAAAAATTTGCCCTTGATTTTATCCAAATATTTTACACCCTGTTTTTACTAATTTTTCCCTTAATTTTGTCTAAAAATTACTAATTTTTCCCCTGGTGTTGTCTAAAAAATCGTCTATTAGGTGGAAATGGTTGTTCGTGTTACTTTCCATATTGACATGCTTGGCAGTGAGAAAGAGAATCTTCTAACACATGTAAATCCCTCACTAGCTTCTTTGTTTGAAGTAGTAGTAATCCTTGATGATGATGATGATAATGACCAAGCCTCTTGTGCCATATCTCCGTGACACTTTCCTTGATGGGAAATGCAGCTTGCTTCTCCTCCAATGGATTAATTGTGAAACTTTTTCCCCTCATCTTGACCTTGAACATTGCTTGTTCAGAAACATCCTTTATCAAGAAGTGTTTGTTTTCAAAGTGTACCTTGAAGCCTTTCTCCATCAGTTGACCAACACTAAACAAATTTTGGTCAATTTCTAGAACATAGAGAACATCAGAGATAAATTTTGTACCCGAACAAATTTTAATTGCAATGGTGCCTTTTCCTTTGACAGTTATATATTGCCCATTGTCAATTTTGACTTTTGAGGTTTTTGAACTCCTTAATTTCTTGAACAACTCCTTGTCATATGTCATATGATTAGTACAACCACTATCAATTAACCAACGGTCACTTGAATCACTGCTTGAGAAGTAAGTAGCAACAAAGAGTTGGTCCTCATTATCCTCCTCTTCTTGATCAACAACTTGAGCGTCTACTTCTTGCTACTTAATTTTAGTTTTGCAAATTACAGCTTCATGACCAATTTGGGTACACTTGCTGCATTTTGCATCAGGTCGCCTCCAACATCTAAAAGGAGGATGACCCATTTTGCCACAATGTTGACATGCAGGATCATTCCCCTTTGAACTTCCGATCTTTTTCTTATTGTTGCTCGTTGTAGCATCACCATTTACAACAATATTCTTCTTGTTCTTTTTCTTCGGCATTTTCTCTCTGTCTTGATACTTGACTAAAAGTGCTCCTTCCATAATTCCTTCTTGCCTCATGGCCCTTTGTTACTCTTGGGCTTTCAAGGCATGAATGACTTCTGCTAAAGTGATCTTACAAAGATCCTTTGTGTTCTCTAAAGAGGCTAGAGATGCTTCATATCTTTTAGACACAATAACCAAAAAAATCTACAATTATGGAATCAGCAAATCCAGTGTCGAGTAACCTAACCTTGTATGCAATAGAAAGCAATTTGTCTGAGTAATATTTGATTGTCTTATACTCTTTGCAACTCAAATTCTCTCATCAGATCCAGAACTTGCATGCTTCAAATTCTCTCATCCCGTGCATATTCTTCCTTCAAATAGTCCCATATTACTTTTGGTGTTTTGAGGGTCATGATTCTAGTAAAAATTGTTTCTGAAACACCAGTAAAGAGAGACAATTTTGCCTAGGCCTTTTTTTTCTTCTTTGTGATATTTCAACTAAGCCATAGTAGGATTATTCAGCAATGAAGGAACTTCATAATCCTTTTCTATGGCTTCCCAAGCATCCAAAGCTTATATGTAAGATTCCATTTTTACGGTCCAAATGTCATACTTGTTTCCATCAAAGAGAGGAGAAGCAATTTTTGAAAAACTTGACCCGTCATCCATTTCACAGGTCCCTCAAGAAGAGCGCTTTAGATACCAATTTGTCGTTATTTTGTAAAGTTGCAACGAAAAGAATAAAGAATGTTGTTAGAACAAGTGGAAGAAGAGTATTGATTTCTTTCAATTCCAACGTACAAATACACAATAGAATGATAATTGTCCACTAGGATCATGTTCCTATAAGTTAGGTCACGATAGAATACTAGAAACAAACTGAAGACTTAATACTAGGAAAAACAAAACTTAACTAAAAATTAAAAAACTTATTTGAAATATTCAAAAGAGAATGAGAAATAACAGCAAACTAAAATCTGCAAAAGTGATTACAGTTCTAAACACAATATCTAATAAACTCATATGGTGTTTCATTTATGTGTATGAACATCTCATACTAGTACGATATGCAACTTGTGTTTTGCATACTTGCATGACACTTGTCAAATAGTAAAGATTTTGATTTTTTAATGATCACATTATGAACTTCAATGCTATGTGGCACCTTATCATATCATTTACAAATCATCTTTCTTCAAATTTTAAACGGTAAAAAATATCATGAATGTTTAATGTCTTTACTATATCATGGTTGAGAATACCAGATCGAACCATAACACCTCAAGTGACACCATTGAAACTAAGCATTGATCTCAACCGAAAGAACGATTAACACATTTGCTACATATAACAATTGAACTTCTATTGTTTTTATAATTATCACCTTATAAAAACCGATTACTAGCTTGTCACTTTTACCTCTTTTCTCAACGGTTGTATCATAAAAAATAATAACTATAATAATATCATCTGATCAACTAATACTCTGTGCTCATGATAATATTTTTCCAAAGTTGAAAATATCTACAAAACAGGAACAATTTCAAACGTATTTTTTTATACTTTCATATTTTTGGAGTTTGTTTACCATAAAAGAAAATTTGGTTTGTATGTAGAGATAAAATACAAACTCAACTAAAGTTTGCTTTCAAATTCGAATAATTTTAAATAGACTGGTTTGTTTTATATTATTACTTAATAAGTGGACACAATGCAATCTAATTTTGTGGTTCGAAGTACGTCTACATCTAAAGATGAAATGAGTATGTGTGTTGTTACTGTTTATTTGGGCATCTAATCTTTTCAACTTTTCTACTAGAATATTCTGCTATTAATTATCATTGAATGGTGTTTTTAAATAATTCATAATGATGATAGTGTGGTGTGAAGAGGAGTTTAAACCTGCTTTCTTCGTCAACAATGGCAGGGTGTGGCGATCAATGTGTATACCACTTGGGTTATTTGTTAAATGGCCAATCCTATTGTGAGTATGCACTTAATCATAGAAGAAATTAGTATGTAATTATTGTTGAAATATTTTATTTAATTATTATATATATATATATATATATATATATATATATATATATATATATATATATATATATATATATATTTAATTTTATTAGTTATAAATTAATGAGAAGTGTTAATTGATTTGTGATCAAATGAATTGAAATGTTCATTGCAATAAAAATATAAGAGGTGAAAATATAAAGAAAGTATTTAAGTATTTATTCGATTCGATTAAACTAATTTATTATAAGAAAGCTAACATTTCTCTAACTCGTTATATTTTAGAATTGTTATAAAATATTACAAGATGATTTTAAAAAAAAATAGACTTTAAAGTTCTCGAGAGTAAATTCTATTTTTTACCTAAGTATTTTTCAATCTTTCTAATTTTCAATATATCAATTATACAAGCTATAAAGGTATTTAAAGTGTTTCTCCAAACCCATTGATAATCCACAAATATTGTAAGACTAAAATCCTAAGAATTTCTACTCATGTTTCTCACTAAGAATTTTAAAATCCTAAGAATCTCTACATCTTATACAACTAAAACTAAAAATAAGTGAGAGAGAGAATCATGCTTATAACTTCTGAAACTTTAAAGATCAAACTTGGGCATAAAATGTGACTCATCACAAAACATATCCACTCGTGTAGATAAGCAACTAAAGGAGAAAATGGATTAATCAACTATTCATACTCTAAGAGATTTCGGGTGACATGCAATCGAAGAAGAAGTGGCTTAAGGATTCCAACCGCCAAATCCATGCTATTTTGATATTAAAAAAATATATATTGTTCTTTCATGATTAAAAGATATTTCATTTAACGGAAGTGCTCCAATAGATCATTATGAACATCTGTCAAGATTTAAAGAGATGCCCAAATAAACTTTGTTTGTTTGTCTCTTTGGGCATCTTTTTAAATCTTGACAGATGTAAGTGAAAGCCCAAAGAGACTTTGTTTGTCTCTTTGGGCATCTTTTTAAATCTTGACAGATGTAAGTGAAAGCCCAAAGAGACTTTGTTTGTCTTGACACTTACAAGATAAGCATAAGAATAAATAAAAACATTGCCGATTAGGACGATAACAACCAGGGAGGTTCAAAAAATTGTTTCTCGATAAGTTTTACTTAATCAACAAGTTTTTGGATAATATGGCTAACATTATAGGGTTTGATCAAGAAGAGACTGCATCTCTCTATGAAGCTTAAGAGGTATAAATTAATTATTAAAATGTTGTCCCTCTCAAAACCTGAATGATTTGGCGTAGGTACACTTATCATTTAAGTTAATATGTAAGAAGATAGAAAAAATTGAATCGATATAATGCATGAATAAAGTCTTGAGTGATTCATAGTGGGGTATGATATTGAAATTGGAGATTGAATAGGAACACGAAATTACTTTGGTAAGTAGCATTAACTTAAAAATTAACTTCGAAGCATGTAAATTTACGTGTTTTCATAAAATCTCATTTTTCAAGTATTTTTCTTGAGGACAATGAAAGGTTCAATTTAGGGTTGTGAAGACATTCAGTCATACTATGTTGTTAGTAGTTAATTTCTTTATTTTCAAGAATTTTTTCTATTATTGCAATTTTGTTTTGTACACTACTACGGAAAACACATACAATAACGGTTGTGAAACACATATAATTACGGTAGCACGTCCGTTATTAGGTAGTGTGTGATTGTATGTATGCTGGCTACCACAAAGAGCGTGTGAGCGTTGTTATAAATTAGATAGCGCGCTACGTATAACTACGGTTTATGAAAGCAACCGTTGTGAAATAATTGAAAGGCCTAGGTTCGAATCCTACAATATGCCAATTTTTGTTTTTATTATTTTGGATAGCACTCTAATTATAACAACGGTTGAATTAACAATCCTTGTGATATTATTTGTGCTTTTATTTTTAAAATATATTTTTCAATTTTACGAAATTTCCAATTTCGCAACCTGAATATTTCTAATGTGTATCATACCAGAAACAACAATACACCCATTTGTGAATTGAATTAGACCAAAAATTGTATTACATCAATGACAAAATTCCAATAGGAACCAAACCTTGTAAATAACATAAAAACCAAAATTGAAACAAAACAACCTATAATGTACACATCATTACATCAAATTATACTATCTTGTTGTCTTGGTCTCTAGTCTCTTGGTGTCTTCACTTTAAACACCTATAATTTCAAATAATAATAGTTGTTAGAAATTAGATAACATCATTGGAAATTATAACAAAGAATAAATTATGAATGAAGAATATAAAATACTTACTTGTTAATTTTGTCATATTCCTTCTTGATGATCGTTACGAATAGCATGCACATCATCTCTATCAACTTCTTCCTATGAATTAGGCACTTATGTTGCGTAAGAAGGAGTGGCACCAATATCAAAACTTCCATCTTCACTATGAGAAATGTGTTTTTCTAGGAGAACAATTGACCATCTCCCCAATAAGTTTGCGTGATCTTTCACATTAAAAACTTGTTTCGCTTGAGTAGCCATGATGAATGGTTTGGTCTTTACCTTGCCAAGGTCAACCCGTGTGAATTCCAACTCATCAGTTTGTACACCATTGTTATTAGGGACCCACTTGCATTTAAATAAAAGCACTTTAAAAGTAACATAATGTTAGCTGGCGTTTTTTACACCATGGTATCAGCAAAGGAAAGATAATATCTTTTAAGATATTACGAGTTTTTCGATAAAATAACATGTATGTTGAAATACCGTCGAAGTCATTTTTTGTAAGAAGGAAGTATTGGACATGGACTTAGAAATATTTGCTAAGTTTTATATTAGTTCGACGAAGAAGAGTGGCATTCGACGGGGAAGTTGAGTTTGAATGAAGGAATAATGGACTTTCTTCCTTATCCGTTTTATCAGAAGACGCGTGGAGCTTCAGGACGAAAGGAAGACATGCAGAGTGAAACGTGGCATGCTCTGATCGAAGGACCATTGAAAATGGTTATTCTCGATTTAGCATATAAAGGGGTCTTAATGTTAGGATTCAGTGTGTTCATTTGTGTACAAAATTTTACTAAAAACTCAAAATATCTGCGTGTTGAGAAAAAAGTCTCTTGAAAATGTACGTGTAAACAGCATCTTTATCTTTTTAACAGTTTATAACTTATCATTTCCAAAATTTTACTCCTTATATACATAGGTTACCAAATCATAGTATTCAGCTACCACTGCCTTGTATTCGAGGAATTACAAGTTTTACAACAGTCTAAGTAGTCTAGGACATTGTTTCCACTGTCACAGTCTCAAGATGTTATAACAGTTGTTTGAAATTCTTCTTATAATCAAGCACTTTCGAAACGGAATTGTTTCCTCGCCACTCTGTTATCTCAGTTAACATTTGCATTTAATCATTCTCAAACGTCTACAACTCTACTACTTGTCTTGCGATCACACGTTAGATCATTCAAAGATTAAGCTAAATACCAAGCACACAAGACAACGAAACAGCTTATCACATGCTTGACTTGGCTATCCCTCTTTTCTTTTTACTACTAATCTAGATCTATACACATTAAATCAAATTAAATTTTCATTATAATCAGGACCTGACTTATATTGTAATCCAAAATCTAATGTGAACACAAAATATGTAGTCATCATCAACATCTCTTATAAAACATGACCATCACCCTAAATACATTATATAATTTTAGATAATTACTGATCACAACAGTATTTTATTAAATATATATATTTCTTCTAATTATTAACATGTTGATTTTGAATAAAACATATTTTTTAATCATCATGAGTAATTATTTTTTTGTCTATTCTATCAATTTTGTCAATAACACAATGAGTAGATTTGTTTAAGATTTTAGTAGGCCCAGATGGAGAAATTAATATACTAATCTTTATGATTGGCCAAAAGTGTAGCAGCCCCAACCTCTCAGAAAAAGAGATATATAGAGGTTGGTGGACCATGTTCTACAACATGGTATGCAATTAGGTACTTTCATAGTTTAGTCAATAATGCATGCTGCCAAAATTGTGTGGAAATATTGAAATCTCAGGACCATTGCATCAAGGAATCCCTTTCAACCTGCCAGGAACATTTAGGTGGACAAGTACTATTAACTAATAATAATGGAGAAAAAAACAAATCTAAAGACAAGTCGTAAACTCAAATCAATATTTTCGCAAATACGAGTACTTATATCGGAAGATAAGCTCAAATAAATCAATCTGAACGTAAGTTTATTCCATTTTGATATCATTATCAAATAATAATACAAACTTGTACACAAACACAAACAATAAGATCCATTTCAACTCTGAATGTAACAAACTACTAAAAGTACTCTCATGAAAGGAACTTAAAGCAAGAACAAACTTCAACACTGAATTTCATTTACTATCCCTTCTGAAGATTTATTAGCAGGAGTGAAGATTGTAGGTGGTTTGGTCACAGCACCTAATATATCAGCATATCCAACAACACCAACTAAAATCTCATCGTTCTCGTCCTCCGTCACCCACACATGAGTTGCTCTATGAGATAGCATCTGAGCCATGACAGCAGCCAATGAACTAGTCATTTTACATGTCAACGGTGCACTTCTACCACGGTACATGCTCCTCGAACCGAAGCTATGGCTTTGAGAATTATTGAAGAATCCGATACTCCTGCTACTGAATTTCTTTGGTTTTTTTGAACCACCGTTAACCGAATCATTATCTCCTCCGGATCTTGAATTGACACAGAAATCAGGCAGTGATCTTGAGGTGACGTTATCTTCAACTCCCATAACGAACTGTCCTGCCGAGAGATTCGCTAAAGCCCATGCGGCGGATAAGTAATCACATTTCCATAATTTGATTGCGGAAATTTCTCCGATGATTTTACACTGACCGTCTGATGTGGTTTCTATTACTGCAACTGCACTTGGATCTTGAGGAACCTTTTGAGATGATTCGAGTGCGGGAGTGGAGGATTCGATATAGCTGTAGTTAGGATTAATTGCTCCGAGTGCAGCAATGGAAGTGAGAGGAATCGGAGCTAGAGCTCCAAGACAACCAATGATGAAACGGAGTACGTCTTCTCTGGATAGACAACAGTACTTATCACGGATGGATGCTGAGGTGTTCCGGTTTACATTCGCAGGTAGACTGCTGCTGCTGCTGCTAGGAGATTCAGGATTCTTGGGCCACTTGCCATAGTAGATTACCGAGAAACGCTTACTCATGCCCTTCCATACTATACTCTTTGGAACAAGCAAACGTTTCACGCCTTGCTTCATCATGTCCAGTGCATCTATAACCCTTAATCAAATGAAAATTTACAGATATTAACGGCGTGTTTGGTAAGTTAAAAAAACTCTCTGTTCAAATTAAAACTAATTGTGAAACACTTCAATTCAATCTAGCTTTTTATCATAATAGTTTTTCAAAATTTTGAAATGATTACCAAATACATATGAAAACAAGTTTCATGATACTTGGGTGTCAAGTTTCTAAGGTATGACAAACACAACAATTTTCTTTGCTACTTCATTTTTGTCAAGATAAAAAGGGTTATCACATTCACACATTTGCTATGGAACATTTATCTTATTTTGGCTTTATACCAATATCTGATAAATACAACAATACATGCATTTGTTTCATAGAAATGCTTCACCTTTGTTCCTAAAAAAGGGAACGGTAGCCACGGATTCAAGGCTTTTAGGCCACCGTATATTAAGGGTCATACATAAGGTCCCAAATTCTGTTGAGACAGATAAAGATTAATCAATATCCACACAAAAGTGAGAAGCAAAAAACAAAGAGAACATTAAACATCCCTTTTCTCTTTGATAACCAAGCATCAAAGAGAACCATTAACATACAAATCAAGGACAGATCCTAAACAGATACAACTCAGAATCATTCGCTAAAACCAGTGTTGTCAAATAACGATAATAACAACAACATCGATATTGCTATACGCAGTTTAATACAAAGTGTTTTGAAATAGCAATGACATCAGAGTCGTCTTTAAGGGCGTGCAAGACGGGCTATCACACAAGCACACTGTTAATAATCTACTCTAGCTAAAGCATATACTGAAATTCAAGTTCTGTGTTTCATAGATCATAATCTACGCTAGCTAAAGCATAAACTGAAATTCAAACTCTACTCAATGAAATCAATTCAAAGCTAAAACTAAAAGAACATAAGATGTTTGGTTACCTTGTTCCAGGATCAACCAATCTAAGCAAAGAATTATTGGAAAGAACAACCTCAGAAACAGGAGTCTTCATAGCCTTATCTTGATCCTCCAAACACTGACTCTTAGCCAAAAACGCAACAATATCAAACGAACTAAGAATCCCAACAAACCTCATCTGCCTCATATCACTACTCTCAATCACCCCAACAGATCTCTTCTTCCAAACCGGTATACTCCCTTCCGGCGACTCCGCAATCGCTCTAATAGCAGACTCCACCGTCTCCGTTTCATGAAACTCAACCAACTCCGGCTTCCCCACCGTCAGATCTCCCACCACGTGATAAACCAACACCGACGCCATTAAAACTCAAAAGGGTAATCAAATTCACAAAAAAGATTCAATTTTTTTCACTGAATCGAGAAAAAGATTGATGGGTGAGAGAAAATAGAATTGATGGCTATAAAAGAGTGTGAAGAAAGATGAGGAGAAGATCAAGGGCGTTAATGGGTGGTCGGTGGAGGATGAAGTTTAGAAAAAGGGGAAGAGAGAAAGAGATTTGCATTGCCATGGCAGAAGAGCAACAAGGTTATGGCCCATCAATCGGAAGAAAAGAGCGTTGATTTTGGTAAAGATGAAGTTTTTGAGATTTGAGAATTGGGAGAAGAAAAAAGAAAGGAAATTGGATTGGATGGATGAAGAAGGGGTTATGCGGTTGAGAATTAGAAAATGTGTATCAACTATATGATATATAGCAAATCATTAGGAGATTTTTATTTTTGTTTTTATTTTTTCTCTTTATTTTCTTGACTTATTAAAATATCTTTTCCATGTGAAGTGATTTATAAAAAAAACAAAAAACTTTGTTGACTATCTTTATAAAAAAAAGGTTTGATGAATTTTAGTTAGGGTTGATAAAAGGGACTCAATTTATTGGACATGTCTTTTTTTTTATACTTTAATATGTTTAATTTATAAAAATAAATATAAAACCATATTATTTATATTTGAAAATATTAAACTAAATCAATATAATATTTATGTAATATTATACTATTTAATAATACTTTAGTATGGGATATTTTAAATAGTATAATATTACATAAATATTATATTGATTTAGTTTAATATTTTCAAATATAAATATTTTATATTTATTTTTATAAATTAAACATTTTAAACGTGCAAATATAAAGAATAGTCAGGGAGTGGGTGATGACACAAGAAACGGCAAAGGTTTCGAACTCGTATAATATATTTAGTCAAATTTTAAGAGAATATCTTAATACACTCATTTCTCATCTTAGAGATCTTTGGAGAAATTATTTTTTGTCTTTAGAATTCGAGATGCATCTCGAATGCACCATATAGAAAAAGGTATTTTTGGATATACATTTCTGAAATATCTCAATATTTGATGTTGAGATTTTTCGGAGATGCATTCTCGAAATAACATAATATTTGTTTAAAAAATTAAAATCAAGGTGAATAAATTGTATTAATTGTTAAAAAAATTAAAATCAATGTAAATCAATTGTATTAATTGTTAAAAAATTAAAATCAAGATAATCAATTGTATTAATTATATAACTAATCGGATTAATCAAGATATATAATTAAATATATCACTTTAACTTAGATATAATAATAATTTGTAAATAACGATGATCAACCTATTAAATATTTAAATCATTATATTACCCTCATATAAAATTTATCAAGATATATAATTAAATATATCATTTTAACTTAGATATAATAATAATTTGTAAATAACGATGATCAACCTATTAAATATTTAAATAATTATATTATTCTCATATAAAATTATTTTTTAAAAAAATAATATAAATTAAAAATTATAAAGCTAATAAGAGGATATTTTTAACATGATAATTTTATTAATTAACAATATTACTCTAATATTGTTTTTTTTATTAAAGAGTTTTTCATTGCATCCTTAATACAAGAGAGTTAAACTTTATTCGAAACGCACCAAATGCATAATGTTGTAGTCATTTAAAAAATAACTATTTTTATAATTTAAAAAATTGTGACAAAGAAATTATATTTTTTTTAATCATTTCAAAAATATTATTTTAACTAATATTTAATCAAAATTAAAATTTTATTTAATTTTTTTATTTATTATTTATAACAATTTATATTTATTATATTGTTTGTCATCTAAATTAAATTTAAATTTTAAATTTACAATTAAAAAATACATATTATATATTTTATCCAAAAATTATTCATAATTTTAAATAAATAAAAAACAATTACATTTCACCATTGTGATTTGAGATTTAATTATTGCATTCCTTGTTTAATTTCATATCATAAATTTATTTTAATATTTAGTTTTCAACTATAAATTTAAGGTATTCTTTATTAATAATAACTCACTTTAATTATATTATAACTATATTATAAATAAATATTTTTTCAAAATAAAATTAAAAAAAATTGGAATATTAATTAATTCGGATATGCATATCCAAAAACAACTAAAAAAATTGGGTGCGTTCGAATATCCATATTCGAATGATATTTTTAAATTTTTTGATGTGTTTTGCAATATGTATGAATGTACTAAAAAATTCGCAATTTTAATTATTAAGTATACTATGTTTTTCTTTTGTAAAATTAAGTTTTTTTTTAAGATGTTCAATTGTAAACACTTAGGATGAAACTAAATACTTCGTATGTAAAGTTAAACCAAATGTTATATATGAGCAGAAAATAGATTTTAATATATGGACATTTTTGTTTTAAAAGTTAAACATCATGTATTCGTGGTATAAAAAAAAATTGATTAAATAAATTTATAATAATTGATATGTTTGGAATTTTAAGGAAATATGAGATTAAGAGAAATCATAGTTTGTGGTTTTGGAGGAATAAGGAAATGCATGAGGTAGACTATACCAGGCCTTTGGATCTTATCAGTTATATTCATGCGTGTGTTGAAGATTATGCCAAAGCTGCAAATATGGCTCAAGTTGTGGAAGGTAGGGCGAAGGACGCGGTGCACTTCAAGTGGCTTCCACCGGAGGAAGGCTGGTTTAAATTAAATACGGATGGTTCTAGTAAGAATAACGGTGTCATACCCCAAATTTGTCCTACCCCTTTATTTCTAACTGGCTTAGGCTTTACATTCATGTACATACATCACTTAGGTCATAATCCATATCCATGCATTCATATCATTGGTATTAATCAGAGACTGGCAAGGGATAGCTTTTATAGCAGAGAATCTCTTACCAAATGTGTGGATCTGAGGTGTAATCATGTGGCTCTTTGTTCATTGAAGTCCCCCTGGGTTGGGGCCCTCTCATTCTCAACTCAAGGCATTGTTTGAAAAGTGCAAGCTTGATGTTCATCTGATTATCCCGAATTAGGGTTTCTTGACCCAAAGTCAACGCAGTTGACTTTTTGGTCAAATACATTGATCAAGAGTCGATTTTACGGAGAGAAGTGGCACGATGCTTGTGTGGAAGTGTTCAGTTGATTTCTATGGGTCAGAAGCGGATTAATCGGGAATTTCATTAAAATCGGAGGAAAATCAGAACAGTTGACTTTTGGGTCAAAATCGGAAGAATTGTTCGAATATTGACTTTTGGTGGAAAACCGGTCAAGAAAAGTCGAGGAATGAATAAAATCGGGAGTTTGACAAAAGTTGCCAAAAATATAAAATAATCAAAAAAAGGAAAGTTTTGTACTTAGAAAATTTTTTGGCTCTTAAAAGCTTGATGAACAGCTCACTTCATCACCAATTTACACGTGGCAAATGGAATTTTTTGGAAAAATTTCTAACATCAAAGTTGTTCCTCTCATGGAGGAGAACAACTTTGTAGTTGGACACGTTTCTATTTGAAGCTTGGTTGAAGAGGTATTGAGGTTCAAAGTTGGAGATTTTCATCTGAATCAAGTCATGAAGCTGGACACATTTCTGGTCATACGTGACACATTTCATCGAGCACATGGCGTTCCAACTTTGAAGCCAATTATCTGGAAATTCAGGGACCCTACAAGATCAAACCTAGTATGTATCTATTCTTTGCCATGTCCTATACACAATGAAGGAAGAATCAAGCCATTTGGATGCGTATTGATTCAGTTATGAAGCTTTAAAGTCGTGCCCTCGTCGAGTTGTCCTTGCATGGCAAACTGGGTCGGATTCTTGAGGCACACGCGTGCATTGTGCCAAACACGTGGTGTGCTATTTTGAATGTCATTTTTAAAAGCCTATGAGTCTTTATATGGATCATGCTTGGTACTATACTATTCCTTGATGTGCCTTCTCTCCATTAAGCTATGTATCAGGTCACCTGAACATGCAACGTGCGAGATAGAGGGACCTAAAGGTACACCTCAGTCAAGTCACATTTCAGCCAAGGATGTGGATCAGGTTCAAGTCATGCGTGCGTCTTAATTACTAAGGGTGATTACTATACTTTAAGTCCATTTTAGTAGAGGTTGTGAGCATTATTAGAGAAAGTTCTCAACATCAAAATTACTCTATTCATGGCATACTGCAAACTTATAGTTGGAAGTTTCTCAATTCAAGAGCTACATCAAGAGATACATGAGGAGCAAGGTCACAAAAATTCTTGGCTAGATACATCAAGAGATACATGGCATCAGCACCACATCCCATTACTCACACCATGCTATGTATTTGGCTCACACACTCACCCACACCATAACACAATGCACTGCACCACACCTTAACCTAACACACTCCATATAAAAGTTAATCTCCTTCACAAAATCGAGGACACGCTCATTTTCTCACTTTTCTGATTCTTCTCTTCATTCTTTCATCATTCTCTTCTCCTTCTCAGTTTCTCTCTCCTCCTCCCTAACCACCATAACAAACTTCTGAACTACCCTAACCGGATCTTCATCTTCATCGCCTTCACTCTCCTTCACTCTCCTTCAACCTTCCATCACCACTACACCACCATCAATCTTCACCCTCCACCTTCAACCAACCTCTCATAACCTCCATCCCTTGCACCATTCAACCTTCGCCACCATAATCAATCTCGAGCATCGACCTTCAATCATCATCCGCCACTACTCCGGTCCTCATCATCAAACTCTGGTTGTGTATACGTTAACTCAGCAAAGAGTTGTTCAGTTTCATCATCAATTTCGCAGTGAAGATTTTGGGTTTATCGCTTCAAATCTGAACATTGACTCTTTGAAGCTTCATCATTATCACCAAGGAGGAACGTAGTGGTAGAGCTCTGGTTCTCTTAGGCCAAGAATCGTAACAGGTAAATGTTCCTCAATCTTTCTCAGCATCTTGGCATACGTGTAGTAAAGCATGCATTTGGTGCTTACGCGTATATGAGTTATCCTCAATCTTGAATTTCGTTTCGGTTCATATGAAATTGCTGCTGTTCGAACGGTTGAATCACTTTTGAGTTATGTGAATGAATAAGAGTCAATTTCCATGCTTAGTTTCATCTTTTATGAGTCTGTTGTGGTCCTAGGGTTTAAGGTCTTGTTTCAGTCCAGATGTTAGAGAGCGTATTAGGGAAAACCAAGCTCGGATTCAGAGTCTACGTGGAATTCCGAGTGGAGCGGTGGTCGCGCTTTGATTTTCTGGACATTTGTATGGTGACTCCGGCGGAGGTTGGTCGGGGAAGATGACCGGAGCCCTAGCTCCGGCATCTGAATCTGTTTTATGTTTGCCCCTCCGCTTCTGACGTGGCGCCAAGCTGTTGGCCCATTCCCCCCATTTTCTTGTAACCTTTTTTGCTTAAGTGATTGAAGGATGTGTTGGCGCATCACTACTGGCCCTCACGTTTTTGTCATCATCTCACTTAAAAATCCCTTGCCCTATTGATATATGTTGTGTGTGTGTGTGTTACTTTCTTAATACATAAAAAACCATGCATGCAATAAACCACATATTGAATAAAAATGAAATAATAATAGAAGTGAAATAGAAACTGGAAATGAATGGCTTGTGTGGCTGGGCCACGAAATTGCTTGGGCTTTGTTCTTTCTTGAATCACACTCCCATGTTACTAATACACACCCGATTCGGTGAGCCTGGGCCTCTATGCGCCCATGCTATCTCCACCCCCAGTTTCTGCCTAACTAATTTTAGTTCACATTGAAATGCTGTTACACCCCCCTGGCAGTTTAGTTTTCATTTTAATTTTGTTTGGCTTTTTTTTAACTCATAATTCCTCCTTTAAATCACATAAAAAATGTATGAAAAATGATTTTGGGTATTTTAGGGTGTGTAAATAATTGTCATGACTTTTGTTGATTTTTTTTAATTGTTTTAGTCCTTTTAATAAATCTTTTTTTCTTCACAATATTTGAATTTTCTTTGTATCGACACTTCTTTGTAAATAACTCTCTAATAGACTTAGGAATTAATCTTTTAGTCTCGTTTTTGTATAGGATTAATGGATATATGTGTGCCTATGAGTATCATTTGTTTGCTATAATTCTCAATTTTATTTGTCGCATATTGATTTTCCTTTACCTATTCCATGTGTAAGTTTTGTTGATAAATTGTATAGTTTTATTTTTGATTCCCTAGATTAGAACAACTTAGATTAGAGCATAGTAGTTTCCTTCTTTCATTCTTTTTCTTTTCAACTTTTAAAATACTTAATAAAAATCGATGAAGATCATACCGTTGCTTTATTTCGTGGTAGGAAAGAAATGATTGAGGCGTAGGCCTCGATGTATGTTCTTTCCTACTTAACGGAGAAGAAATGATTGAGGTGTGAAGCCTCGATGTATTTCTTAACCGTTATCTAGAGAAACGATTGTGGCGTAGGCCTCGATGTGCATTCTCTAAATGTTCACAAAAGAACTCCTTTTTGTATTTCCTTTACTTAGCGGAGAAGAAATGATTGAGGTGTGAGGCCTCGATGTATTTCTTAACCGCTCTTTAGAGAAACGATTGTGGCGTAGGCCTCGATGTGCGTTCTATAAATATGCAAAACAAAACTCTTTTTGGTATGATCTAAGTCACAAATTAGATCCCCTAAAAAAACACCAACCAAAAACACTTCAAAAAACACTAATAAATGTTCAGATTTAACACAAAGTAAGGAAGTGATGCGAGACCTTGTAGTGGGTTCTCGTCACCATGGAATTACCCTAAAAGACACAAACCAATCATTTCTTTTTCTTTTGCCTAAGGGCACCGTTATCTCCGCTCCATTGCATCCTAGGCGATCCCTTATGCAAGAGCGCGAGCGTTAACGCCGCCCAACTAAAAAAAACACAAAAACAAACAGAAAATCTTTAGCCGAGCTACGGTAACTCTGATTCCTGAAAAGGATACGTAGGCAGCGGGGTAGGGCCCGTGCGAGTACAATTCTTTATTTTCCCTACATTTTGCATTCATTTCGCATTTAGACATAGACATAGTTACACACCCTTTAGATAGAAACAAACATAGGTGGATACCATCGAGTACGATGGGCGTGAGGGGTGCTAGTACCTTCCCCTTGCGTAACCGACTCCCGTACCTAGATTCTCTGGTCGTAAGACCCTGTTCCTTCCTTTGTTAGGTTTTCTGATATTCCTTTCCCTTATGGGATAAATATATTGGTGGCGACTCTGTTCATTTTTCGCGAGCGTGCGACAGCTGGCGACTCTGCTGGGGATGTTGCTAGACCTGTTGCTGGTCCATCCTTAGTGAGTTGATCCTAGCCTATCCGTTTGTTTGTTTATTTACTGGGTGTTTATTTGTTTTTATGTCTATACCTTGTATATATGTTTGCATGTTTATTCTTCTGCTTGCATATCATGTTTATTTCTGTTTACACATCATGCATATGGATTATATTCTGTGTTCCTTGGGGTCTTCTGTTCTGTTTTGCAGGTTGGGTGGGATGTTCTATGAGGTAAAAGGCCCAATACCCAGGCCAGAGTGACACATAGGATACCTAGGATAGAGTGGACAGTCATGACGCCAACAGAATGTCAGGTTCTGTTGATTGCGATCATGAGACCCACGCCCAGTCGGGGTCCAAATGGGGTATCATTGTTGGCATGTAGATGCAACAACATTGGTGCCTCAGGAGGACTGATAACGCTGGTTGCCATTTTGACCTACCCTGACCTAGACTACACCCGTAAGTGGGGAGGGATATACATGACAGGTACCGTTGGTGACTATTCTGTTCTGTTGGTGACTATTGGTTCTCCTGGTATTCAAAAAGGTGTCGGACCTTTGATCCTGTGACATTTGACCTGTATCAGTTATTCAGAGGATTGTACAGTGGTTACTAAGATTACATCGACCGTTGATCCCATGCTTTTGCATTGCATAACATCATTGCTTTGTCCACTCCATTTATGAAAGATCCTAAAGTCTATTTCCAAAAAAAAGAGAAAAGAAAAGAAAAAGAAAAGATATGTAAAAGAAAAAGGAAATAGAAAAGCAAAAAAGAAAGAAAAGATATTCTATACAAAAAAAAAAGCCTTGATTCCAAAAAAAAGAGATAAAAAAAAAAGAAGAAGAAAATGGAAGTGTATGAAAAGACTTTAGGATCTCTCATAAATGAAACATGCATTCATACTATCATGCATTTCATGGTTCTTTCAAAGACTTATGGGACCATTTCTATTCAGATTCCAAGATCAACAACAGATTTGACTTCTCACCGCCACAACTCCAAGATCAACTATGGAACAACTCCGTGAGGAAATGGATGAGATGAAGGAACAAATGGGTCATCTTATGTTGGAGATACGAGACTTGGTCCGTAATCAGGATGCACTAAAGGAGGAAAATAGTCAGTTGAAGACTCAATTGAGCTTGGTCATGGAAGTTCTGAAGACGGTATTAAGGAAGGAAGGTGATGTTGTTCCTGCTGCTGCAACAGAAGTTGTTGATTCCTTCTTCCCAATAGGATTCCTTTCCACTCATGGAATACCTCAGGAAGTTCCTCCTCAACTCCATGTGCCATTACCTCCATGCCAATCTGTTCTTCAAGGAGGCCAAATGTGCGGGAAAAAGCCTAAGAAACCTCAGAGAATTCTCAATCCTATCCCGATGCCTTACGCTCAGTTACTTCCCCGTTTACTGGAGCTTCAGTTGGTTGAGCTACGAGAATTGGCTACGCCTGAAAAGCTTCCCCCCACCTTTGATGCCAATGCTAGATGTGAGTTCCATTCTGGGGCACCTGGTCATGATATTGAGAATTGTAGGGCGCTGAAGCAGCAAATTCAAGATCTCATTGATTCAAAAGTGATTTTGTTTACCCCCGAGGGTATGTTTGTTCAAGGAAATGGGGTTCCAACTGCGGTGGAAGAAAAGGTTGATTCATACTTCCATGTCAGATCTACTTCAAATCAGAAGCATAATGCACCATCTTGGGTTCCAGGTTTCCCACCTCATCAGTCTCCATTTGTTTCGCAGCCAGATCAAAAGAGGAAGACACCCGAACAGAATCATCAACAAGGTCATCCGAATGAATACGCACCTAGAAGTAATTTGGGGCGAAGAAATGCTCCTCTGGACCAGATTCCTATGACATACACTAAACTTCTGCCATATCTAGTGCAAAGCTCATTGGTGGCCCCCAAATCTCTGAAACATCCACCACGCCCGTTTCCACCTGGGCATGACCCTAATGTGCAATGTAGGTACCACGCTGGATCAGCAGGGCACTCAACCGAGGATTGCAACGCTTTCAAAGCCAAGGTGCAACAATTGATCGACGAGAGACATATAACCCTTCAAGGAGGAAACATGTGGGTGAACGGAATGCCCGTGCCCAAGTGAATGTCCGTATTCCATGGAGTGTCACAAAAAGAAATAAGCCCAGAAGGAGTCAAGTCTCCTCAACTATGGCAATCATCATTTCCTTTCTGTGTTCTCATTTCAAGTATTTCCTGTTTTGTAGAAAGCTGCTTCCTTGAACTCGTTGGTATAATAATAATAAAAGCACCACAAATTCTCGAACAACTTTGTCAGAATCTTCTTTCCAAGAGGTAATCAAGAATTTCCTGTAGAAGCACCTCTCATTCTCAAGGTTCTTGTGCTCAATTGTATCCGTGGAGGTTGGTGTTTCAGTTGGTGTTTTGGTCTTTCCTTACAACAAGTAGCTTCTCTAAGTTTGGTGACCATGCAAGGTACTTCCATTTAGGATGGCAATTACTAATCTAGCAACTATGCTTGGGGCTCCCGCACGAGGGATAAGCAAGACATACTCTTATCTTGAGCATTGCGCCATTTGCATTGCTCGAATCCCTAAAAGCATTACAAATTCCTATGTGACTTCGTCAGAATCTTCTTCCGTGTGGTAATCAAGAGTGTTCTTCACAATGCTTCTCATCCCCAAGGTTCTACTTCATATCTCAGTTGCCTTTTCTCATGATTTCCTTCTCAGTGGCCCTTGCTTGTTAACAGAGAGAAAAATATAAGAAACAAATTGATGGCCTTATGCCCAGTTGCTTCCTCGTTTGTCAGAATTTCAATTGGTTAAGATTCGTGTTTTGGGTCTTCTTCACCACAAGTAGCTCTCTTGAGTTTGATGACCATACCAGATTCTTTCCATTTATGAAGGCGAATACTTCTTCAACATCTATGCTTGGGGCTCCCGCACGAGGGATAAGCAAGACGTACTCTTATCTTGAGCATTGCATCATTCGCATTGCTCGAATCCCTAAAGCAAGGCAAAAGTTTACAACTCTTGGGTGACTTTGTCGGAGTTCTCTTTTGAAGTAATCTGAAGTGTTTGGAAGGAACTGCAGAAAGTATTCAAGCTCAATAAGTCCAGACGGAGTCAAGTCTCCTCAACAACGACACCCATTTAGTTTCTTACTGCATTCTCATTGTAATTTTTCCTTTGTGTGTTTAAGCATCAATAGCATGTAAAAACTTGTTAATTTCTGAATGAAAATCATAATACATTGTTTATGTTTGTCTTGAAGTAATCCATTCGTTATCACTCATAAAATGTTTTGGCATTATGATACCAACTTTATTAATTGCTCGCTTATGCAAAAAGCTGAGGGAGAATGATGAAAGATAAAAATGAAAAAATCTCTAACCATGTGTTTTCGAATAAAAACCCTACTGAGGATGTACAGGCATTGTTTCAAATCCCCAAACACCGGAGATATAAGGGAGATAGACCCTCGTTAACCCCTTTGAGCCTTGGAGAAGGAGTTTCTTTTCTAATCACAAAAACCCTTATTTTAACCTTGGGGCAGGGTAGCGTTCATTTAACTTGATTGAGTGTTCAAAACTCACCAAAAGGGTATGCATCTAAGGATACAACAATGGTTATCCTTCAAAAGGTTGAGGAATGTCAAAACTGCAATGATTATCCTTATTTCATCAAGAGATCAAGAGATGACAATACCGCAATGGTAATCCTTCATCAAATCAAAGGAGTGAGGCGGTCGCAATCACCTCCAACGAATCAAAGATAATGCGAGGTCACACGACTTGTTCAAAAAATAGCAAAAAAAATGGCTAAAAAATAATGAAAATAAAAAAGGATGAAAAGAAAAATGGCAAAAGAAGCATAAAAAAAAAAGAAGACGATGAAATTGCCAAACAAGAACAAAGTCGTGTGACAATGAATCAGAAGAATAAAAGGTGAGCGACCGCCATGTCCAAAGAACCTCATTGACTCCTCAACCATTTCAAATTCCTTATGAGGGATGAACACTCGTGTCGAGTTAACTGAACATAGGAATGAAGAACATCACGAAGGGGGTGGGTACAAATAATTTTGAGCCTAAAAATCCTTTGTTTTCTAAAAACCGTGAACCCGGCCAAATTACAACCCTTAAAAGTCCTAATTGAAGTAGGGTTTATTTCGAAATCACACCCCGATGAGATAGTGTTTAACTGACTCCCAATGAAGCGAGACTCATATCCATGTTGGTATCGTACGTTTGCTTTATCTTCCATATGCAAAAATCGAGGTTGTGTCAACTAGTGATTCGGTCACAAGAGGTCGCAACCTCATTTCACAAAAAAGTTTTTACAACTTCAAGACTAACATAGGCTTTGCATTAGAATTATCATTCTTAGAATTAACATTCTTTTGCATACAAAATACGTGCTTAACATCAAGGAAGTTACCATGATGAGAATCAGTGAGTAACTTGATCATGTCAACGCAACAAGACTTGAGAACTCCGAGGAGTAAAAGCTAATCATTCCAAATGCTGACCACCAAGGGGCAAGTTATCCAAAGAACTCCGTTGGGCATGAACAATTAATACTTTCTTTGATTACCCTGAGGGGAAGACTTTGAAGACTCCGTTGAGCATGGTAAAGTTGTTTCCATGTTGTTTGACTTCAAAGCAAAGAAAGATTGAGGATTCTAGTAAGATATACCTAATCTGGGGCAATCATGTCGATAAATCCCCTCAAGTTCAACCAATCTGGGGCAATCATGTCGATAAATCCCCTCAAGTCCAACCAATCTGGGGCAGTTACGTCGAGATTCGACAAATCTCTCCAAGGATCCACTGGGGCAATTTCCTTCATGGGTCGTGAAACTTGGGGCACGATCTTCTGAGATTTATTGTCCCCTCTCTAATCATAGGAGTTTATTTCTCCTGAAATCCTGGGTCTCTCCCCAAGCATGGAGTTTAGTTCTCCCGAGAGTTTGTTCCATTCCTCAAGCATAGGAGTTTATTTCTCCTAGGAGTTGTCCTACTTCCCTAACCAAGGCTCATTACCTGGATTTCTCATCCCCGACATGGTGAATCGAGGGAATCTCCTCAAACTGAAAATCCTCCAAACAGTGGCATATGGTGAGAAGTCAGAAATTATTCTTCAAGTCAAAGAAAAGTGCATCTTACAAATCAAAGTCCAATATCTATTGGCACCTCCACATGGTCCTTAACACTAAGGGGATTCTCCCTGGTGTTTACCTCATCAATGCCTTTATTTGGCACTTTGCATATAGTATTCATTGCATATAACATTGCATCCTCAAAAGCGTAGCATATCCATTAAAATGGAGCATTACGCCACAGAAAAATCCAAACATGCATACAAAGCATAAGCCAGATAATACAAATCCGCACCCAGTCAAGACAATAATACATCCCCACACAAAAAGTTGTCCTTACAAATTCTGATTGATATCTGCTACTACATTTCAAATCTCTTCCAACCACGGTGCCGAGGCGAGGTATCTTCAATCTCTGATGAGTGTCTGACACAATGTCTTCTTTTGTCCTGATGTTGAGTCGATGTTGAGTCATAGATCGTAAGAGATCTTATTCTTTCGGTCCTGAAGATCATGCTTAGGTCTTCTCCTGATGTTGAGTCGATGTTGAGTCATAGATCGTAAGAGATCTTATTCTTTCGGTCCTGAAGATCATGCTTAGGTCTTCTCCTGATGTTGAGTCGATGTTGAGTCATAGATCGTAAGAGATCCTATTCTTTCAGTCCTGAAGATCATGCTTAGGTCTTCCCCTGATGTTGAGTCGATGTTGAGTCATAGATCCTAAGAGATCTTATTCTTTCAGTCCTGAAGATCGTACGAGATCCTTTCCTGATGTCGAGTCGATGTTGAGTCATAGATCGTAAAAGATCTTATTCTTTCAGTCCTGAAGATAAGATCATGCTTAGGTCTTCTCCTGATGTTGAGTCGATGTTGAGTCATAAATCGTAAAAGATCTTACTCTTTCAGTCCTGAAGATCATGCTTAGGTCTTCTTCTGATGTCGAGTCGATGTTGAGTCATAGATCGTAATAGATCTTATTCTTTCAGTCCTGAAGATCATGCTTAGGTCTTCTCCTGATGTTGAGTCGATGTTGAGTCATAGATCGTAATAGATCTTATTCTTTCAGTCCTGAAGATCATGCTTAGGTCTTCTCCTGATGTTGAGTCGATGTTGAGTCATAGATCGTAAAAGATCTTATTCTTTCAGTCCTGAAGATCATGCTTAGGTCTTCTCCTGATGTTGAGTCGATGTTGAGTCATAGATCGTAAGAGAGCTTATTCTTTCAGTCCTAAAGATCGTATGAGATCCTCTCCTGATGTCGAGTCGATGTTGAGTCATAGATCGTACGAGATCTTTTTCCTTTCGGTCATTGTTTCATACAACCATTCTCTTTGAAAGCCCCGTGTCGGCACCGCTACCACGTTATAAGCTATCTCCATCCAAATCCATTGTTCACTGTAAATATATCCACCAGAAAAACAAATTCCTCTCTTTCCCCAGCAGATATCAAAACAAAAATAAAGAATAAAGACCACTCCATCTCCTCGGGACAAATTTCGGGTCTTTGGTATTTAATCTTCTTCTACCTTGAATGTTCGAAAGGCTAGCGCCAATCTCACCTTCAGGTTTAAGACGATTAAATAGGGGCAGCTGTCATACCCCAAATTTGTCCTACCCCTTTATTTCTAACTGGCTTAGGCTTTACATTCATGTACATACATCACTTAGGTCATAATCCATATCCATGCATTCATATCATTGGTATTAATCAGAGACTGGCAAGGGATAGCTTTTATAGCAGAGAATCTCTTACCAAATGTGTGGATCTGAGGTGTAATCATGTGGCTCTTTGTTCATTGAAGTCCCCCTGGGTTGGGGCCCTCTCATTCTCAACTCAAGGCATTGTTTGAAAAGTGCAAGCTTGATGTTCATCTGATTATCCCGAATTAGGGTTTCTTGACCCAAAGTCAACGCAGTTGACTTTTTGGTCAAATACATTGATCAAGAGTCGATTTTACGGAGAGAAGTGGCACGATGCTTGTGTGGAAGTGTTCAGTTGATTTCTATGGGTCAGAAGCGGATTAATCGGGAATTTCATTAAAATCGGAGGAAAATCAGAACAGTTGACTTTTGGGTCAAAATCGGAAGAATTGTTCGAATATTGACTTTTGGTGGAAAACCGGTCAAGAAAAGTCGAGGAATGAATAAAATCGGGAGTTTGACAAAAGTTGCCAAAAATATAAAATAATCAAAAAAAGGAAAGTTTTGTACTTAGAAAATTTTTTGGCTCTTAAAAGCTTGATGAACAGCTCACTTCATCACCAATTTACACGTGGCAAATGGAATTTTTTGGAAAAATTTCTAACATCAAAGTTGTTCCTCTCATGGAGGAGAACAACTTTGTAGTTGGACACGTTTCTATTTGAAGCTTGGTTGAAGAGGTATTGAGGTTCAAAGTTGGAGATTTTCATCTGAATCAAGTCATGAAGCTGGACACATTTCTGGTCATACGTGACACATTTCATCGAGCACATGGCGTTCCAACTTTGAAGCCAATTATCTGGAAATTCAGGGACCCTACAAGATCAAACCTAGTATGTATCTATTCTTTGCCATGTCCTATACACAATGAAGGAAGAATCAAGCCATTTGGATGCGTATTGATTCAGTTATGAAGCTTTAAAGTCGTGCCCTCGTCGAGTTGTCCTTGCATGGCAAACTGGGTCGGATTCTTGAGGCACACGCGTGCATTGTGCCAAACACGTGGTGTGCTATTTTGAATGTCATTTTTAAAAGCCTATGAGTCTTTATATGGATCATGCTTGGTACTATACTATTCCTTGATGTGCCTTCTCTCCATTAAGCTATGTATCAGGTCACCTGAACATGCAACGTGCGAGATAGAGGGACCTAAAGGTACACCTCAGTCAAGTCACATTTCAGCCAAGGATGTGGATCAGGTTCAAGTCATGCGTGCGTCTTAATTACTAAGGGTGATTACTATACTTTAAGTCCATTTTAGTAGAGGTTGTGAGCATTATTAGAGAAAGTTCTCAACATCAAAATTACTCTATTCATGGCATACTGCAAACTTATAGTTGGAAGTTTCTCAATTCAAGAGCTACATCAAGAGATACATGAGGAGCAAGGTCACAAAAATTCTTGGCTAGATACATCAAGAGATACATGGCATCAGCACCACATCCCATTACTCACACCATGCTATGTATTTGGCTCACACACTCACCCACACCATAACACAATGCACTGCACCACACCTTAACCTAACACACTCCATATAAAAGTTAATCTCCTTCACAAAATCGAGGACACGCTCATTTTCTCACTTTTCTGATTCTTCTCTTCATTCTTTCATCATTCTCTTCTCCTTCTCAGTTTCTCTCTCCTCCTCCCTAACCACCATAACAAACTTCTGAACTACCCTAACCGGATCTTCATCTTCATCGCCTTCACTCTCCTTCACTCTCCTTCAACCTTCCATCACCACTACACTACCATCAATCTTCACCCTCCACCTTCAACCAACCTCTCATAACCTCCATCCCTTGCACCATTCAACCTTCGCCACCATAATCAATCTCGAGCATCGACCTTCAATCATCATCCGCCACTACTCCGGTCCTCATCATCAAACTCTGGTTGTGTATACGTTAACTCAGCAAAGAGTTGTTCAGTTTCATCATCAATTTCGCAGTGAAGATTTTGGGTTTATCGCTTCAAATCTGAACATTGACTCTTTGAAGCTTCATCATTATCACCAAGGAGGAACGTAGTGGTAGAGCTCTGGTTCTCTTAGGCCAAGAATCGTAACAGGTAAATGTTCCTCAATCTTTCTCAGCATCTTGGCATACGTGTAGTAAAGCATGCATTTGGTGCTTACGCGTATATGAGTTATCCTCAATCTTGAATTTCGTTTCGGTTCATATGAAATTGCTGCTGTTCGAACGGTTGAATCACTTTTGAGTTATGTGAATGAATAAGAGTCAATTTCCATGCTTAGTTTCATCTTTTATGAGTCTGTTGTGGTCCTAGGGTTTAAGGTCTTGTTTCAGTCCAGATGTTAGAGAGCGTATTAGGGAAAACCAAGCTCGGATTCAGAGTCTACGTGGAATTCCGAGTGGAGCGGTGGTCGCGCTTTGATTTTCTGGACATTTGTATGGTGACTCCGGCGGAGGTTGGTCGGGGAAGATGACCGGAGCCCTAGCTCCGGCATCTGAATCTGTTTTATGTTTGCCCCTCCGCTTCTGACGTGGCGCCAAGCTGTTGGCCCATTCCCCCCATTTTCTTGTAACCTTTTTTGCTTAAGTGATTGAAGGATGTGTTGGCGCATCACTACTGGCCCTCACGTTTTTGTCATCATCTCACTTAAAAATCCCTTGCCCTATTGATATATGTTGTGTGTGTGTGTGTTACTTTCTTAATACATAAAAAACCATGCATGCAATAAACCACATATTGAATAAAAATGAAATAATAATAGAAGTGAAATAGAAACTGGAAATGAATGGCTTGTGTGGCTGGGCCACGAAATTGCTTGGGCTTTGTTCTTTCTTGAATCACACTCCCATGTTACTAATACACACCCGATTCGGTGAGCCTGGGCCTCTATGCGCCCATGCTATCTCCACCCCCAGTTTCTGCCTAACTAATTTTAGTTCACATTGAAATGCTGTTACACCCCCCTGGCAGTTTAGTTTTCATTTTAATTTTGTTTGGCTTTTTTTTAACTCATAATTCCTCCTTTAAATCACATAAAAAATGTATGAAAAATGATTTTGGGTATTTTAGGGTGTGTAAATAATTGTCATGACTTTTGTTGATTTTTTTTAATTGTTTTAGTCCTTTTAATAAATCTTTTTTTCTTCACAATATTTGAATTTTCTTTGTATCGACACTTCTTTGTAAATAACTCTCTAATAGACTTAGGAATTAATCTTTTAGTCTCGTTTTTGTATAGGATTAATGGATATATGTGTGCCTATGAGTATCATTTGTTTGCTATAATTCTCAATTTTATTTGTCGCATATTGATTTTCCTTTACCTATTCCATGTGTAAGTTTTGTTGATAAATTGTATAGTTTTATTTTTGATTCCCTAGATTAGAACAACTTAGATTAGAGCATAGTAGTTTCCTTCTTTCATTCTTTTTCTTTTCAACTTTTAAAATACTTAATAAAAATCGATGAAGATCATACCGTTGCTTTATTTCGTGGTAGGAAAGAAATGATTGAGGCGTAGGCCTCGATGTATGTTCTTTCCTACTTAACGGAGAAGAAATGATTGAGGTGTGAAGCCTCGATGTATTTCTTAACCGTTATCTAGAGAAACGATTGTGGCGTAGGCCTCGATGTGCATTCTCTAAATGTTCACAAAAGAACTCCTTTTTGTATTTCCTTTACTTAGCGGAGAAGAAATGATTGAGGTGTGAGGCCTCGATGTATTTCTTAACCGCTCTTTAGAGAAACGATTGTGGCGTAGGCCTCGATGTGCGTTCTATAAATATGCAAAACAAAACTCTTTTTGGTATGATCTAAGTCACAAATTAGATCCCCTAAAAAAACACCAACCAAAAACACTTCAAAAAACACTAATAAATGTTCAGATTTAACACAAAGTAAGGAAGTGATGCGAGACCTTGTAGTGGGTTCTCGTCACCATGGAATTACCCTAAAAGACACAAACCAATCATTTCTTTTTCTTTTGCCTAAGGGCACCGTTATCTCCGCTCCATTGCATCCTAGGCGATCCCTTATGCAAGAGCGCGAGCGTTAACGCCGCCCAACTAAAAAAAACACAAAAACAAACAGAAAATCTTTAGCCGAGCTACGGTAACTCTGATTCCTGAAAAGGATACGTAGGCAGCGGGGTAGGGCCCGTGCGAGTACAATTCTTTATTTTCCCTACATTTTGCATTCATTTCGCATTTAGACATAAACATAGTTACACACCCTTTAGATAGAAACAAACATAGGTGGATACCATCGAGTACGATGGGCGTGAGGGGTGCTAGTACCTTCCCCTTGCGTAACCGACTCCCGTACCTAGATTCTCTGGTCGTAAGACCCTGTTCCTTCCTTTGTTAGGTTTTCTGATATTCCTTTCCCTTATGGGATAAATATATTGGTGGCGACTCTGTTCATTTTTCGCGAGCGTGCGACAAACGGTAGCGCAGGCTGCGGAGGGATTATTCGTGATAACCATAGCAGAATTGTGGGAGGTTTTTCCAAAAATATTGGTCGGTGTAATGCTTCCCGTGCAGAACTTTGGGGGGTTTTAGAAGGCTTAAAGCTAACGACGAACCTAGGATGTCGGAAGGTGGAGCTTAATGTTGATTCAAGCTCTATTGTGAATTGCTTGATTGCTCGAAAATACATGGAAGTAGATAGCCATGGTCTATTTTTCCAAATTTATAAGTTGATGGATGCTCATGATGAGGTGCGTGTAACTCATATTTTTCGTGAAGCCAACTATTGCGCCAATGCTCTCGCTAGAGATGGAAGTGTTTGTTTGATTGATCTGGAATTCAGTGATATTGCTCCTCCTAGCATTGTTCATTTAGCTAATCAGGATATGTCGAGATCTTTCTCGAGGTTTATTTCAGTCTAGTTTTTTTTTCTGCTTCGGGCTTCGGCCCTCTCTGTAACAAAAAAAAATCTAAGGTTTGAGGAGATTTTGAGATTTTAAAATTTTTGATATTTTGGAAAATATGACATTTTGGAGATTTTGAAATTTTGAAAGATTTTAGAGATTTTGGATTAAGATTTCTGAAGTTATTAATAAATTTCAAAGGCATTTATTTTAACCTAACCTCTTAGAATCACATTTCAAAGGCATTTTTTGAACCGACTTCGATGCAATTTATTCTTATCTCAATAACTTTCTTAGCATTATATTTTTATCTCAATGAGTCAATGCTCATTGGAGTGTATGTTGTGGTATAAGTATAAGAGATTTTGGGACAAGCCGAAAGGCATACACTTAGCTCTCTGTCCAAGTTGCCATTTTATTAGGTCGAGAGCCTCTCTTTCGAATCGAGCGCCCATTGTTCAGATACATTGTTTGATACATAATGTCTCTGTTCATAGTGCACGATCGTGCGTGAGACATGTATTGGGTCAACGAACGTTATATAAGAGATCGTAGAATTTAACTACACTCCCTAAGTAACCACTCATTTCTGGAGTGGCTCAAAATTCATAGGAAAACTCGGTTCAGAGCTCTAAAGGACTATAAAATATCAGGGTCCAAACATAAAGGAAACCAACCAACAACATAGAAAAATGCACAAATACAATAGCTTCTCACCTCACGTTAGCTAGCTCTCAACGAATCTCTCGCCCAAAGACTGCCAACATCTTTAGTTGAAGTAATGACACTGACAGAATGTTACATCAAAGGCAAGGAGAGCAATGTTGAAAAGAAGGCTCGTGATGCAAAAGAGCATATTCTTTACTACAGACAGCTCACAAAGAAATTAATATACGTCTCATATGAGGGACATAACAACATTCAAACAAAGTGGAAAGCATGTGGAAGGCTTTGTGTCTTTCAACACTCGCTGGGAGAAAATATGGCAAGAAGTTCTTCACATGTAGACATCTATCAGCCATCCACCCCGAAGGCAGACATCATGGGACACAAACCTAACAATTGGTGCAAGTTCCATAAGATCAATGGGCACCACACAGAGAACTACTTATAACTCAAGAAGGAGATAGAACGCCTGATCCATCAGGGACACTTAAAAAAGTATGTTAAGTGTAGCCCTAGTAGAGGCTCAAGGTAATATAACTCTCGTGGGAGAGACGACCCTGGGAGTCCCAGATCCATCTAGGGAAAAGATTCAAGCTGGGAGCAAGGCGACAAGACCGTCTGCCACACACTTAACACCATCGAAGGAGGATTCGTCAAATGCAATGTAAATAGTTCCACACAGAAAAGATATACCCTCAAAATCATGGCAATGGACAGTCCTCCTGTTGACGTCAAAGAAAACGAATCAGCAGCTCCAAAGGCCAAGATTACCTTGTCTCTGAAGGATGCAATCGAAATTCCACACAACAATGACCCCCATGGTGATATTCGTTCGATGTGATGAATGAGAGATCAAAATAGTTCTGATGGATCAAGGGAACTCCATGGACATCCTATACCGAGACACATTTGAGAGGCTCCTCTTAGATCTAGGTAACCTCAAACCCATTCAGGGATATTGGTAGGGTTCTTGGTTGAGCCGGTTCATGTGAAGAGTGTAACACCCCGTTAATTCTTGTTTATTAATTTAATTATTATTTTTAATTAAATTATTAGAATTAATAATTTTTGGGAATTATTTGGAAAATGATGAAATATTGGCATTGGGCCTAGAGTGGTGGTTAGCAGTAAGGGGGTGTTAGCTAAGCAAGCCCATTATAATATTTTATTTTAGTTTTCATAAAATAAAAGAAATTGGGAAAAGAGGAAGAGAAGAAAAGGAGACAGACTCTGAGAAAGGAAGAACACGTGAAAGAGAGAAGAGCCAAAGGGGAAGAAGACCTTCGAAGATTCGACTCTGAGGTAAGGGGGGATTCTTCGGGTTAGTAATCCTTATGCGATTGTAGGTAGTAGGATTGATTAGGATTGTTATCTAGTTCAATCGTACGTGTCGGGTTTGGGAATTTGTTAGGTTTTGATGAATTTGTATGAATTACATGATTCTGTTAATACTCATGATATATGCTGTTAATACTTGGATAAAACTTGTCTGAAATGTGTGTTGATGTGAAAATTGATGGTATTTGTGTGTTATGTTCGTATGTACCTGAAATTGGGGAAATGGGATAGGGTAAATGTTGTCAAAATGGTGAATTTGGCTGTGCAGGTACGTAGGAACCGGTTCCCATGTGGGACGAACCGGTTCCACAAAGTAAAAATCAGAGGCGTGATTTTGGAAGCAGCCAGGAACCGGTTCCCACGTAGGGACAACCCGGGTTCTGCAGCATATTTTCTAAAAATGTTTTATTTTTACAAAACCATAACTTTTGATCCGAGTATCTGATTTATGTGCCGTTTTGGGCGTTGAGAAGCTAATTAGGTGCTTTATTTGATAAAGTGATAAAATGGGCAGTAGCCGACTTTACTTTAAAAACTCGAATTAATTGTTGATGAATTGAAACATGGTATATGTATATGTGCTTATTCATATGACTATTGATGCATGTATTTATGTTGGTGATGGGATTATGATATCCAATGAGTGATGTTGGTATATAACATGTCGTAAATGATACATGCTTTGTGACTTTACTGTTGAGTTGTTTTAGCAATTTATTACATGGTGTGTAATGATGATAGATGTAACGATGTATGATGATGGTGATGATTGATGATTGTGAATATTAATATGTTGTTAATATTAATATGTTGGTTATGGTGAACGTATGTGAATGATTGAATGATGCCTATACATGTACATACTTGTTGTGAAGTTATTGGTACGAGGTGACAAGCGATGTTAAGCATCGGAATGATGATGATGATGTATGATGATGTAAGTATGTGTCATGTGTGCATTATTCATAAATCATTTGCATTGGAAGGCTAATTCCCATTGTGCGGAGATTAGCGGGAAGTCATTGTGTGCCCATGTGGGGTGTGAGCGATGAGGCAGTAGTCGTGTGCCCATGTGGGGTGTGAGCGACTAGAGGGCAGTATCAAAGAGAGAAGTCTTGTGAATGTGATTCACGAATTTTGGTACCACATGCATAGTGTCAGTTGAATCATATGCATTGGTTATAACATGATTGGATGAGATCTAGTGTTATGCCTTGGTGTGTTTACATGATTGATGTATTAAGGAGTTGTTGTTAATATAACTTGATTATTTGATGGAATGAAGAGTTGTGGGCCGATGGCCAAACATTGTTGAATTGATGCTTGCTTATTGTAATAATTCCGACTATATGTATGTTGGATGGATGATAATTGCTATGAGATTTTATTGCTTATGATTGTATAATGGTTATTAATTCGAATGAAACTCACCCTTACTTTGATGATTTCAGATTAAGGATGTAGCGGCGTCTTGATTGGGTGAAGATAGCTTGTAGGCTAGCCCGTAGTTTGTGTCGAGTCATGCTCTGATTGTAACACTGGGATCGATTAGTCTTAGCGTTACTTGTTATACATTGTTGCCATTTTGGCTATGGATTTATGTATTGAGTATTTGTGTGGAGATGTTTCCTAATACTGTTGAATTAAATTCTGCTGTGCTAAACACATGTTTGATATTGATTAATTTCTAATAAAGCATGACAATCGACTTGATGTTTTTTTATTTATTTTAATAATTGTAGCATCCTTGATGTGTTATTACTCTGATTATATTATATTTCCGCGGGGGTTTAGAAGGGTGTTACAATAGTGGTATCAGAGCATAGTTGGTCGTTGTGACCAGAGTCTTGTTGTTAATTTTCCTTTCGGTATGCGACATGTGTGTGAAACACTGTCGGTACTCAGTGTGTTCTAACTGTTTGCCTGCAGAAGTGGGATTGAAACTAGTGGGGGAGAAGTCATGCTTCTCGGATATGTCTCAGATGCAAGATGTTAGAGTGATGCTTAGGGCAGCAGTACAAGAGTGTGGAGTTATTGTTTTCTGAAGTGAAGGTGACATGGGCTGAAGACTGTGGTTGTTATTCAGTCGGAGTGTCTCGGAGTAGATGATGGTTATTTCTGAGAAATGGAATTTCGAAGTTGTGATGCTTCAAGTGCTACTGATGGACTGTGATGTTGTGTGAGTAGCCCTATGTGAAAGGTCGCTGTTGAAGTAGTGATTAAAGGAAGTATTGTCGTAGACCTTGTCGTAGGATTACTAGTAAGTAATTGAGATGATGGTAGAGGTTATAGATGTTGTTGAGAACGTTCTGAAGTGCGAGTAATGTGAAGAGACGAGTATGGTCTCAAGGATAAGAAGGTTGATGATGGCGTACATGAATTTGGTTTCAGGATGTTGCAGAAATCGAACTTCAGCGATGAAATGTGTTGTTTAAGTTATAACAAGTTTGGAAGCGAAGAGATGTGATAAGATGATGTTAATAATGAGATTGATTTGAAAAGGATGAGTTTTGGAGCAGAATTTCCGTAAGCAAATCGCAGGAAGATTGCTGAATCGTTATGAAATTTCGAAAATTCATAACTGGAGTTCTGGACATCCGATTTGAGTTCCGTTTGAAGCGTCGGAAAGCTAACGAGATGAACTTTGTTATAAAAATGGTTGCAGCAGCTGTAACATATTTAATTGTGTCAGGATGATGTTAGAAAGAGGTGAAGTTACGGTTACACTTGTCCTTAGAACTAAACTTGTTCGTTGGTACCGCACGAGACTTCAGCGTCAGAGTTGAACGGATTGAGAGAATAATGAGAAGGCTTGTTGTGAAGCAATTTTAGGAATATGCGTTCCAATTGAGGAGTTCTGGAGATATCGTATAGAGTGTCGCAGCATGGCGTCGGTGTTGCATTTTTGGATAACAATTAGAAAATTCATGTCTTGAGCTCTTAGTGTCGGATTAATGTACCGTTTGAACCCACGAAGAGGAGAGATTATGTTCTACATTGTGGAAGAGTTATGAATACCATGGACTGGTCCTATGAGGAGATATAATGATGTCGGTTATAGAAGTATGAACCAGTGTTGAAATAGGAATGCTTACTACCGCGATTGTTTGAAACGAGGTTGAATAGAATGTGACGTGGATGAATAAGCTGATGTAACTCGGTGAACTGACTTTTTATTTAAGTAAGCAACAATGTTGCGGTGAAGCATGAGTCGCCACCGACTTTTATTTTGTCCAATGTTAGGAAAGGTAAAAAGTACAGAAAAAGACCTCTTTTAAAAAGAAACGGGCTCGGGGGGTAAATTATGAAAAGGGAAGGTGTAAGCACCCTTTTCATCCGTAGTTATCTACGGGCTCTTAACTTGCTTAGCTCATGTTTGTTTGTTTTGAATTGAAAAGGGACGTAAGGACTTTAGCGTAAATGCGTAGCCTTAGTTTTTCGAAAGAGTTTTGAAAAGATGTTTTTTATTGAGCTAGGCATATTAAGAGCACTACCCTAAATAGTTGGTCTTTTTCTATACCTTTTAAAATTCCTAGGATTATCCATACTATGTAGAAATAGGAAATCCTTGTTTATATTGGACGTGTGGGACAATCGAAGGGTCATCGGAGGTCGTTGAAGGCAACGGGTAGAGGTACCTTTAGCAAATTCGAAGGGACGATCGTCACTTTTTCGTAGGCAACAATCGAGGGTCATCGAGGGACTTAGTGACGATTTTATATTGAGGGACCTTTGCTAATGGGTACCTCTACATTTCGAGGGACACGACCTTATATTCGAAGGCAACCAAGAGGGGCGTACCCTAGAGGTGAGTGAGTGCAAGTGTGTTGTGTTCGATTATTTTGTTATCTTTGATTTGAAAGTGATCTATCGGTTGATTTTAAATCTTACCATACAATCCTAAGGCATACATCTAAGCAAAATATATACAGAAAGTAAAGTGCGGAAAGTAAAGTTCCTACGCTATTACATGGCTTCGGGGATGGGGATTACAATTTTCCGAATGAGGGTAAAAATTATTACAAATCCAAAATATAAATTAAGGCGGAAATATATACGCATTAAAGAAGCTTGTAAATATCCATAGAAATAATCCAGAGGACTCAAGATTAATACCTCACAATCAAAAATAAAATGTTAGTAACACAAAATAATATATGAGAAAAATAATAGAATTATGAACAAAAATTAATTGAAAATTAAATAAAAGAAACTAGAGTCAATACATGAAACAAATATTTTTGGTTTTTGTTTGTTTAGAATTTTTAGGAAAAAAAAACTGATGTGTTTATGCTAAAAAAAACAAATAAAATAATGATAGAATTTTAAAAATAAAAAAAACTAACCTAGTGGTGCTGTACGTGTGACAGCCTATACCACCACACTTCCTTTTTTTTCTTTTATTTTATAATAAAATGGAACGAATTAAACAATGACATGTGGTGTTTAAAGAATAGTAAAAAAAAAAAAAAAAAAAAAAAACTCTAAAACAACAACATAGCAAAGTCATGTATCAGAACAAACAGGTACCAAACTCTCTCTTCTCTTTTCTTCTTCTTCTTAAATCACAGACAAAAAAAATAGTGAAATCAAACAAATACAAAATCTAATCAATGTCAAAGGTGAAAAAAAAAGGACAAAGAGTACCAGATCGGAAACATGGGTTGTCGGGGTTATTTGTGCATTCGCCGATTGGGTGCTTGTGCGGCTGAGTTGGGCGTTGTTCCGGTTGCTCGCGATGATGATGATTCCATGTGGTGCTCTGTTCTGATTTGTTCTTTCTTTAACGTTTATCCTCTCTTCCTGCAAAACAAGACACAATAAACAAAAACAAACAACAAGGAATGATGATGGTTAGATAGCTTGAACATTTTTGCAGATTGTTTTGATGTTATGAATGGTGTTTCATGGTTGAAAGTTATATGGTTTAATTGATGAATTTTGTTGTGTTATTCCGATGGTTAATGGTGAGGTTATTGCTAATGAGGTGCTGTTATTTTGTGGTATTTTCTTGATAAAAAAAACACGGGGAAAGAGTAATATACGAAGGTTTGACACATGAACTTTGGTTAGGTTGTTTAAGGAATTGATAGTATAGAAAAAAAATTGGTGAGTGATAGACAGTTAGAAAAAATGGTGGATATAATTTTGTACAGGGAAAGAGTGTGTATCGTGAAAGTATTGGTTGGAAAAATTAGGATTTGTGTGTCGGGTTCGGCTGCCTCAGTAGGGGTTGGTTAGTTTCCTTTATATATTAGACAAAAATTAGGATAAATTTAATTTGAAATTAAAACTAATCAACAAAATTAAAGCTGATAATTTAATTGATTTTAATTTCTACTATAAATAGAAGAATCAAATCAATAAAATCAATAAGATTAATTCGTTGGGACAATTAAATGAGAAGCTACCATTTATATATATTTTTTTATTTTTTGACTATAGAATGCACAAGAATGTGGTTTAAATAAAAAATGATATTAATTAAATAAAATGAAGAACGAAAATTAACTTTAAATTATAAAAAGAAACATTTTTTTTATGATGATTTTTTTTAATATGAATAGAGATAAAATTTAAGTTAGAAACAAAATGAAAACAAAATGAAAGGAAAAAACTTTTAGAAGTAGGATTCAAACCCGGGACTTTGTAACCACAAACCTTACACTCTTACCAACTAGGATATGTCACTTGTTTGAAATAAAATGACATTCGTAAATATATGTGGGCAAATTTTGGGGTATGACAGCTGCCCCTGTTCAATCTTCTTAAACCTGAAGATGTAGATTGGCGTACTCGCCACTCGGGATCTGAAGGTGGAAGAGGATTGAACACTAAAATACCCAAAAATTTGTACTTGTTGGTGCAGGGAGTAGTACTATTGATGGTTTGAATGGGCTCAAAGATGCCACTAGTTGGATTAACAGGATACTGTCGGAGGTGGGCTTAAAGATGCCATCCAGTAAGTTATGCACAGTAGTTGTTTGAGTGTTGATCGTGTCATTACTGTTCGTAGTAAATGAATTAGATCTTTGAGAATTTGATCGTGTCAGTACCGTTCGTAGTAACTGAATTAGTCTTAGGAAATAGTTGATCGTGTCCACATTGTTCGTGATGATGGAATTAGATCTCTTTAAAGGTTGATCGTGTCAGCACCGTTCGTAGTAACCGAATTAGATCTTAGAGAGATAATCGTGTCTACATCGTTCGTGATGATAGAATTAGATTCTCTTGTCGTGTCAGTACCGTTCGTAGTAACTGAATTAGACTGGGAAGGTCAGTGATCGTGTCTACACCGTTCGTGATGATAGAATTAGATCTCTGGGAGTTGACCGTGTCAGTACCGTTCGTAGTAACTGAATCAGATCTTTGAAAGTGATCGTGTCATTACCGTTCGTGGTAAATGAATTAGATCTTTGAGCGTTGACCGTGTCAGTACCGTTCGTAGTAACTGAATTAGATCTTTGAAAGTGATCGTGTCATTACCGTTCGTGGTAAATGAATTAGATCTTTGAGCGTTGACCGTGTCAGTACCGTTCATAGTAACTGAATTAGATCTTTGAAAGTGATCGTGTCATTACCGTTCGTGGTAAATGAATTAGATCTTCGAGCGTTGACCGTGTCAGTACCGTTCGTAGTAACTGAATTAGATCTTTGAAAGTGATCGTGTCATTACCGTTCGTGGTAAATGAATTAGATCTTCGAGCGTTGACCGTGTCAGTACTATTCGTAGTAGCTGAATTAGATCTTGGAAAGTTGGAGATTTCGTTCATTTGTCTATGCCTGTATCCTGCAATAGGTATAGTTATGCAATGTCATGATGCATGTATTATGTAATGAGTCCCTCAGAATAAAAGAGAAACTTTGTATGTTATGGATGAATTCATTATGAGGTAATGTATGCAATGTATGAATATGTTTATGCCATATGATATGTGAATATGATTTATGTTGTCTTTATTGAGAAAATAAATCTCTATGCCTTTGTGGTTTTGATGTCTGATCTTGTTTTGAAGATGCTCAGCTGGGAATTTATGATTCTTGCTTAGGGATAACCAGTAACTTGATGTACTCTGACTGGAGATAAAGATATTAGTAAGCCATGTTGGAGAAGAGCAACGTGTCGGAGAACCAGTGGTGTTGAAGATGTAAACTCTAGTGGGGAGCCATGTCTTTGTCGGGACGAGTATGTTCAAAGATATCTTCTTTGAGGATTACTCTGTGGGGATATGATCTTGTGAACCCGGCTCTGTGGGGAGACATGGGTGTCTTGAAAATTGCCCCCAGTATTGTAGTAACTACCATTCGATTTAGGACACCCTACTGAGTATTGATCAAGCTGTCAAACTGGACTTGCATAGATTTGCCCCAGTTAGTAGGGACTTCGGAAAGATTCGCCTCGCGAGGACTTTATGAGATGTGCACTATGGGCGTCATGCCCCTCGTAATCATTGGCCCAGGATAATGCCCCATGTTGATTGGAAATAGACTAAGATTTACTTGGATACATGCCCCTGATTGTTTTTTGCATCTTTGAGAGATTCTCGGAATCTTGACTTGATTGCCCCTGATGAATGAGATATGTCATGCCCCTTGTATATACAAGCTTTTGACTGACTGAGTCGGGCGTACGAGACGTCTCTGCAGCTTTATCTATCGGGGGACTTTCTGATATTCGTGCTATCATAAGAAACATGCCCCTGTATCATGAACTTAGGAATCATGCCCCTGGTTGATCAGGGTTGGAGGTAATTCTAGTTGTGCTTGGGTGAAGGCTCCTGGTAATTTCAGCAGTTTTGAGAGATCCTTTGAATCTTGGCTTGATTGCCCCGAATATCTGAACGCTTAGTCCATGGGGTATTTCAACCGTTTTTGTGACCCTGAGGGTGATTATAATTTGAGATGTTCATGCTCGAACTCAACGGAGTTCCGAAGACAACTTGTCCCTTGAGAGGGTTAAACTTTTCATCTGCAGCTCATGATGGAAGTTTTCCTGGTGTCAAGTACTTGTTCATATGCAAAGAATGTTTAGTATGAGAAATATAAATCTAATGCAAAGTTCATGTTTGTCTTGAAATATTTTTTTTGAAAGGATGTCAAAACATCGATTTTTGTGAAAAGTGGCGTGATACCAACTCAAATGTTTTAGCAAAACTCCTAGGAGTCAGTTTACCGTATTCTCGTTACAGTATGCTTTCGAATTAACCCTGCTTCAATTAGGACTTTTGAGGGTTGTAACGTGGTCAGGTTCATGGTTTTTAGAAAAAAGGATTTTTAGGCTCAAAATTTTATTGGTGCCCACCCCCTTCGTGATGTTCTTCGACCTAAGTTCAGTTAACTCAATGCGAGCATTCATCCTTCAAGAGGAGTTTGAGATGATTGAGGAATCAATGAGGTGTCTGGACATGGCAGTCACTTTACCTTTCGTATTTTGTGTTTTGATCACACGACTTGTTCTTTGAATTTATAGTCACACGGCTTTGCCCATTTTGTTGAGGATTTTTTTTATATTTCCCTAACTTTTGCCTGGACAAACTCTTTTGAATTTTGGGTTTGAAGTCCAGCGGGATGCCATAACTTTTGCCTAAGTCATATGTTTTCAATTTATTGACTTAGCGGGCTTTCTTTTCTCTTTCTTTTTTTATTCGTTCTTCTTTTTTTTTTTTTTTTGAACAAGTCGTATGATCCTGACACGTCTTCAATTTGTTGGAAAGATTGTAACTGCCTCATTTCTTGGTTGACGAGGGATAACCATTATGGTATTGACTTTTCCTCAATATTTTGAAGGATAGCCATTGTTGTATCCTTGGATGTGTGCTCCTAATGAATGTTGAATGCTCGATTAGGTTAACTGAACACTACCCTGCCCCTGGGTTAAATATGAGGGTTTTTCGTATAGAAAAGAAAACTCCTACTTCAAGGCTCAAAGGGGTTGACAAGGGATTAACTTCCTTATATCTCCAGTGTTTGGGAATTTGAAACAATGCCTGTACATCATCAACAGGGTTTTGCTCGAAAGCACACCATTTGAGATTATTGGTATTATGTGTTCGTCATTCTCCCTTCAGAGTCATCATGCTTTATCACTGAGAGCTTGGTATCACAAGCAAATAAGAACATATTAGAGCGAGAGCGAATGAATTTTTTCAAGACAAACACATCCAATGCATCGTTATTATAGTTCAAAAACAAACAAGTATTGCATATAGACAGTATTAACAAGAACAAGAAAGATTACGCATGAAAATGCATGAGAAATTACGAATTGCCAACATTGAGGAGATTTTCTCCGTATGGACTTATTGCTTCAGAAGGTCCATTGAGTCGAAGGAGAACTTCAAATCTGGCCTGCAGGTGTGAATATGATAGCCTTTGCATCAATCAAGTCTTGTACCTTATCTCGGACTGGTTGGCAATTATCGATCGACTGACCAAGTGCCCCAGAGAGGAAACCAAACCAAGCGTTCGTATCTGAACTTGTAGATTACTTCTAGAGAGAGGACTCTGATGAAGCCACACATGACTTGTGAGTATCCAGCTTTAGGGATTTGAGGAAGAAGATGAGAAACCCGTTGTCTGGAAACCTGTTATGCAATGATATGTATGTAAATGCTTATGCAATGTTTTCAAGGATCTTTATGGAATTTATTTTGCAACATTGAAATGTAGTTGCAGCTTTGTTGAAGAACTTTGACTTCCATCTTTGAACGTCCTTCTTTAAGAATCAGGCTCACCATATCCAGTGGGTCATAGCCTCTGATTCGGGGTATGGTACTTTTGAGCTTAAAAGCATGTGGCTAAAGGAAAATAAATCCTCTTGCCCCTTGATAGGAACTGTACCCTTGAGTTTGAAGGCATCTGGCTAGAGGAAAATAAATCCTCTTGCCCCCTGATAAGAATTGTACTTTTGAGTTTGAAGGCATCTGGCTAGAGGAAAATAAATCCTCTTGCCCCTTGATATGAACTATACCTTTGAGTTTGAAGGTATCTGGCTAGAGGAAAATAAATCCTCTTGCCCCTTGATATGAACCTGGCTCTTGATGATAGCACCTGGAATTGTGCGCCCTAAATACTTGAGATCCTTGAAAAAGGTTAGTTAGGTGATGAGGACGAGTAAGTCCTATAAAGAGTTCAAGTTGTTAGTGTACACACAAATCCTGCAAGGAAACCAAACAGTTAGGGTATAAACAACCCTGCAAGGAAGCCAAATGGTTAGGATATAAACAAATCCTGCAAGGAAACCAAGCGGTTAGGGGATAAACATATCCTGCAAGGAAACCAAAGGGTTAGCAGCAAGCACAGACAAGTCACACAAGTGTCCTTAGGTTTAAAGGCTTGCATGAAGTTCGTAAGTAAGTACCCTCCCCACTGAAGTTAAGTTGGTTCAACCTGTCCTAAAAGAGTAACCGGGTTCTATGGTGCTCATATCCCTGATCTTTCTCGTGGGCATTGTCTCAACATAGCACTCAATCGGCCAGCCAAAAGCATCCCTTGAGTCCAATCTCAATGAGTGTAGCATCGAGTATCAACCGGCTTCAGTCAGGAATCCAAAGCCAGCCATCTCGCTACTTCCTATAGGCCAAAGTCAAGTTCACTAAGGTTCTAAGGGCGAATTAGTGCTTAATGACACCACGCGGTAGCCAAATGTCTCCTCGATCAGATTCAAGGGCCATCAGGACAAACCAAAGTGTCGCACTAACGGTGGCCACCGGTTCAACCATAACGATACATGTCGTACAGTTTCCCTGGTCTCATGCCACATACTTAAGGTACACTAGATCCGGGTGTAGGACCTTTCACACAATAACAAACCCAAGCAATTCCCTTAAAAATAAAGCATACAAACAAACAATTAAAAACATTTATAATGAACTAAGCCCTAAGGTAAACCCCTCTTAAAGACTCCCCAGCAGAGTCGCCAGTTCTGTAACTCGGTGAACTGACTTTTTATTTAAGTAAGCAACAATGTTGCGGTGAAGCATGAGTCGCCACCGACTTTTATTTTGTCCAATGTTAGGAAAGGTAAAAAGTACAGAAAAAGACCTCTTTTAAAAAGAAACGGGCTCGGGGGGTAAATTATGAAAAGGGAAGGTGTAAGCACCCTTTTCATCCGTAGTTATCTACGGGCTCTTAACTTGCTTAGCTCATGTTTGTTTGTTTTGAATTGAAAAGGGACGTAAGGACTTTAGCGTAAATGCGTAGCCTTAGTTTTTCGAAAGAGTTTTGAAAAGATGTTTTTTATTGAGCTAGGCATATTAAGAGCACTACCCTAAATAGTTGGTCTTTTTCTATACCTTTTAAAATTCCTAGGATTATCCATACTATGTAGAAATAGGAAATCCTTGTTTATATTGGACGTGTGGGACAATCGAAGGGTCATCGGAGGTCGTTGAAGGCAACGGGTAGAGGTACCTTTAGCAAATTCGAAGGGACGATCGTCACTTTTTCGTAGGCAACAATCGAGGGTCATCGAGGGACTTAGTGACGATTTTATATTGAGGGACCTTTGCTAATGGGTACCTCTACATTTCGAGGGACACGACCTTATATTCGAAGGCAACCAAGAGGGGCGTACCCTAGAGGTGAGTGAGTGCAAGTGTGTTGTGTTCGATTATTTTGTTATCTTTGATTTGAAAGTGATCTATCGGTTGATTTTAAATCTTACCATACAATCCTAAGGCATACATCTAAGCAAAATATATACAGAAAGTAAAGTGCGGAAAGTAAAGTTCCTACGCTATTACATGGCTTCGGGGATGGGGATTACAATTTTCCGAATGAGGGTAAAAATTATTACAAATCCAAAATATAAATTAAGGCGGAAATATATACGCATTAAAGAAGCTTGTAAATATCCATAGAAATAATCCAGAGGACTCAAGATTAATACCTCACAATCAAAAATAAAATGTTAGTAACACAAAATAATATATGAGAAAAATAATAGAATTATGAACAAAAATTAATTGAAAATTAAATAAAAGAAACTAGAGTCAATACATGAAACAAATATTTTTGGTTTTTGTTTGTTTAGAATTTTTAGGAAAAAAAAACTGATGTGTTTATGCTAAAAAAAACAAATAAAATAATGATAGAATTTTAAAAATAAAAAAAACTAACCTAGTGGTGCTGTACGTGTGACAGCCTATACCACCACACTTCCTTTTTTTTCTTTTATTTTATAATAAAATGGAACGAATTAAACAATGACATGTGGTGTTTAAAGAATAGTAAAAAAAAAAAAAAAAAAAAAAAACTCTAAAACAACAACATAGCAAAGTCATGTATCAGAACAAACAGGTACCAAACTCTCTCTTCTCTTTTCTTCTTCTTCTTAAATCACAGACAAAAAAAATAGTGAAATCAAACAAATACAAAATCTAATCAATGTCAAAGGTGAAAAAAAAAGGACAAAGAGTACCAGATCGGAAACATGGGTTGTCGGGGTTATTTGTGCATTCGCCGATTGGGTGCTTGTGCGGCTGAGTTGGGCGTTGTTCCGGTTGCTCGCGATGATGATGATTCCATGTGGTGCTCTGTTCTGATTTGTTCTTTCTTTAACGTTTATCCTCTCTTCCTGCAAAACAAGACACAATAAACAAAAACAAACAACAAGGAATGATGATGGTTAGATAGCTTGAACATTTTTGCAGATTGTTTTGATGTTATGAATGGTGTTTCATGGTTGAAAGTTATATGGTTTAATTGATGAATTTTGTTGTGTTATTCCGATGGTTAATGGTGAGGTTATTGCTAATGAGGTGCTGTTATTTTGTGGTATTTTCTTGATAAAAAAAACACGGGGAAAGAGTAATATACGAAGGTTTGACACATGAACTTTGGTTAGGTTGTTTAAGGAATTGATAGTATAGAAAAAAAATTGGTGAGTGATAGACAGTTAGAAAAAATGGTGGATATAATTTTGTACAGGGAAAGAGTGTGTATCGTGAAAGTATTGGTTGGAAAAATTAGGATTTGTGTGTCGGGTTCGGCTGCCTCAGTAGGGGTTGGTTAGTTTCCTTTATATATTAGACAAAAATTAGGATAAATTTAATTTGAAATTAAAACTAATCAACAAAATTAAAGCTGATAATTTAATTGATTTTAATTTCTACTATAAATAGAAGAATCAAATCAATAAAATCAATAAGATTAATTCGTTGGGACAATTAAATGAGAAGCTACCATTTATATATATTTTTTTATTTTTTGACTATAGAATGCACAAGAATGTGGTTTAAATAAAAAATGATATTAATTAAATAAAATGAAGAACGAAAATTAACTTTAAATTATAAAAAGAAACATTTTTTTTATGATGATTTTTTTTAATATGAATAGAGATAAAATTTAAGTTAGAAACAAAATGAAAACAAAATGAAAGGAAAAAACTTTTAGAAGTAGGATTCAAACCCGGGACTTTGTAACCACAAACCTTACACTCTTACCAACTAGGATATGTCACTTGTTTGAAATAAAATGACATTCGTAAATATATGTGGGCAAATTTTGGGGTATGACAGCTGATAAGGATGATTTAAGTACCGATGGATTTGAGTGAAGTAGTAGAGAAGGTGAAAAAGACTTGAAACTGTTTGTAGTATATTGTGATGCGTCACTGATGGGTTTGGGTGGTGTATTGATGTTAAACCAGTAAGTAGTAGCTCATGCGTCGAGACAACTCAAGGAGCATGAAGGGAATTATCCGACCCATGACTTAGAGTTGACGACTGTGGCTTGGTTTGTGGCGACATTATTTGTATGGTTCGAGATTCGAAGTGTTTAGTGATCATAAGAGTCTGGAGTACCCCTTTGATCAGCAAGGGCTTAATGTGAAGCAATAGAAATAGTTAGAGTTTTTGGATTACCATCTTGGTGAGGAAAATGTTGTGCCAATGCACTGAGTAGGGAACCTCTAAAATGTCGATGCTGATGGTGAAAGAGTTGGATTTAATTGAACAATTCAGAGAAATGGTGTTCTTGACGAGGATGGTGTAATGAGGTCTAGAAGTCGCGGTTGTGTTCCAGATGTTACCGAGTTGAGAAAGAATATTCTAGAAGCAGGACACCATCGAGAATTATTAGACTATGACAATGTTAATGAGTTTGGGTGCAAACTCGGAAAAGACACTATTATGTAGTAACGAAGGTTTATGCTTAAATATGATTGTCGGCTATCTATTAACAAATTGAGGACTTGATCACCCTTAATCTCTTGTTGATAGTAGGCGGAATCATATAGATGGTATGAGATTGCTTGTTACCTTAATGGTATAAGATGTGATGAAGGTTGAGAGGTGAGAATAACCACTCACCATATTGTGGGAACTTATGAGGAAGTGAATATGAAGGAGTGCAAAGTATTGGACGGTGACTTAAGACGAGTAGTCGTAGTCGTACAGCGAAAGTATGATGTAGAGTGGTGTTATGAGTGCTACTTGTGAGCAGTGCGGAATTAATATGTCGGAATCCTACATAGAGAATATGTGTTTATCTATATGTTGGGTTTAGAATCTCGTGGACGTAAAGATGTCGTGCCAAAGGATTCGGACCCTTTTGAATAATTGCCGAGACGATGAATATGTTGTTATGGTTGTACGTAGTTAACGAGTATGTATTCGGAGAAGTTAAAACGAAGAGTTGATACTACACGATGCTATAATAATCTTGTGATGTTGTAAGGTGTTATGTAAATTTCTAAATATAATGAGGGATTATACTCTGCGAAGGACGAAGTTAATTTGATTCTTAGTGGAGAGTGGTACTCAGTTGAGCTATCTTGTAAGCAATGGTATATTGAGGATGATGAGCTATGTAATTATAACTACTTATGTGTGCTTGTTCCGATAGTGGGAATGTTTTTAATAGATGAAGTAACTCGGGAATTTGCTTTGAGTAAGTGTAAGTATTACTTTATCGCTCAATTGGAAGAGCGTGCCTAAGGTTGGTACGTGGATAAATGGAATCCATTACTACAGTGTTGATCAGTTGTGATCATACCATGGATTGTGTAATTGTATTATTCAGTTATTGAGTGTATTGTATGGATCGCACCTCGAAGTTCATTGTTGTTAACCGTTGGAGTTATAGCGAGTGGTACACCTGGGGATGGTCAAATGCAACGTAAGAACTGAGATTGAATGCATGAGATATGCTTATGTTGGTTATGTCAGATGAATTTTGAGACTCGACTAAGAAGGTGTTAACGGAGAATGGGGGTCAAATGAAGGACTCTTATCTGGGACTTTTCACTTGAAGGATGTTTTCGAGGACGAAAACTCTTTTAGTGGGGGAGAGTTGTAACACCCCGTTAATTCTTGTTTATTAATTTAATTATTATTTTTAATTAAATTATTAGAATTAATAATTTTTGGGAATTATTTGGAAAATGATGAAATATTGGCATTGGGCCTAGAGTGGTGGTTAGCAGTAAGGGGGTGTTAGCTAAGCAAGCCCATTATAATATTTTATTTTAGTTTTCATAAAATAAAAGAAATTGGGAAAAGAGGAAGAGAAGAAAAGGAGACAGACTCTGAGAAAGGAAGAACACGTGAAAGAGAGAAGAGCCAAAGGGGAAGAAGACCTTCGAAGATTCGACTCTGAGGTAAGGGGGGATTCTTCGGGTTAGTAATCCTTATGCGATTGTAGGTAGTAGGATTGATTAGGATTTTTATCTAGTTCAATCGTACGTGTCGGGTTTGGGAATTTGTTAGGTTTTGATGAATTTGTATGAATTACATGATTCTGTTAATACTCATGATATATGCTGTTAATACTTGGATAAAACTTGTCTGAAATGTGTGTTGATGTGAAAATTGATGGTATTTGTGTGTTATGTTCGTATGTACCTGAAATTGGGGAAATGGGATAGGGTAAATGCTGTCAAAATGGTGAATTTGGCTGTGCAGGTAAGTAGGAACCGGTTCCCATGTGGGACGAACCGGTTCCCCATAGTAAAAATCAGAGGCGTGATTTTGGAAGCATCCAGGAACCAGTTCCCACGTAGGGACAACCCGGGTTCTGCAGCATATTTTCTAAAAATGTTTTATTTTTACAAAACCATAACTTTTGATCCGAGTATCCGATTTATGTGCCGTTTTGGGCGTTGAAAAGCTAATTAGGTGCTTTATTTGATAAAGTGATAAAATGGGCAGTAGCCGACTTTACTTTAAAAACTCGAATTAATTGTTGATGAATTGAAACATGGTATATGTATATGTGCTTATTCATATGACTATTGATGCATGTATTTATGTTGGTGATGGGATTATGATATCCAATGAGTGATGTTGGTATATAACATGTCGTAAATGATACATGCTTTGTGACTTTACTGTTGAGTTGTTTTAGCAATTTATTACATGGTGTGTAATGATGATAGATGTAACGATGTATGATGATGGTGATGATTGATGATTGTGAATATTAATATGTTGTTAATATTAATATGTTGGTTATGGTGAACGTATGTGAATGATTGAATGATGCCTATACATGTACATACTTGTTGTGAAGTTATTGGTACGAGGTGACAAGCGATGTTAAGCATCGGAATGATGATGATGATGTATGATGATGTAAGTATGTGTCATGTGTGCATTATTCATAAATCATTTGCATTGGAAGGCTAATTCCCATTGTGCGGAGATTAGCGGGAAGTCATTGTGTGCCCATGTGGGGTGTGAGCGATGAGGCAGTAGTCGTGTGCCCATGTGGGGTGTGAGCGACTAGAGGGCAGTATCAAAGAGAGAAGTCTTGTGAATGTGATTCACGAATTTTGGTACCACATGCATAGTGTCAGTTGAATCATATGCATTGGTTATAACATGATTGGATGAGATCTAGTGTTATGCCTTGGTGTGTTTACATGATTGATGTATTAAGGAGTTGTTGTTAATATAACTTGATTATTTGATGGAATGAAGAGTTGTGGGCCGATGGCCAAACATTGTTGAATTGATGCTTGCTTATTGTAATAATTCCGACTATATGTATGTTGGATGGATGATAATTGCTATGAGATTTTATTGCTTATGATTGTATAATGGTTATTAATTCGAATGAAACTCACCCTTACTTTGATGATTTCAGATTAAGGATGTAGCGGCGTCTTGATTGGGTGAAGATAGCTTGTAGGCTAGCCCGTAGTTTGTGTCGAGTCATGCTCTGATTGTAACACTGGGATCGATTAGTCTTAGCGTTACTTGTTATACATTGTTGCCATTTTGGCTATGGATTTATGTATTGAGTATTTGTGTGGAGATGTTTCCTAATACTGTTGAATTAAATTCCGCTGTGCTAAACACATGTTTGATATTGATTAATTTCTAATAAAGCATGACAATCGACTTGATGTTTTTTTTTTTTTAATAATTGTAGCATCCTTGATGTGTTATTACTCTGATTATATTATATTTCCGCGGGGGTTTAGAAGGGTGTTACAAAGAGTAACATAACTGTGAAGATATTCTTTGGAACAAGAGAAAACGCCAGGCATGTCAAGCTAAGACATTTATTCATCGATGCGATCTCATCATATAATATGATCAAAGAGTGGCCTACCTTCAACCAACTAGGGCCTTTCCTATCTACCTTGTATCTATGTATAAAGTGTCCTCTCCAAGATGGGTGAGTAGGTATTATCCAGGGGGACTATGACATCTCCAGAAAGTGTTATGTGGAAAGATTGAATTTGAAGAAATTCATAACAGTAGGCATAAACATTATGGATGCGAAGGCAAACTCTCCAGGACAAGTTCCTAAAAAAGAAGGCTTCATCTTTCTAGAAGAGGCGAATGTGAAAGTTGGGTAACAAGATCTCCCACCCATAAGCCACAGTAAAGACAATAAATACGATTAGTGCATTATAAATGTCAAACGATGTTCCAGTGTACTCATAGTGATGATATCTAGTCTTGAATGTCATCTTTAGAACATCCTCTAGTTTAACTCAAATATGATGCTAACCAGATCTGAAGTCAATCTTGCTAAACACACAAGCCCCTATTAACAGTGGCGGAGCCAGAAATTTTAGGGAGCCTGGGCAAAAAGTTTACACCTTGTTTTTACTAATTTTACATTGTGTCTCTACTAATTTTGCTCTTGATTTTATCTAAAAAAATATCTTGATTTTGTCCAAAAATTTCACACCATGTTTTTACTGATTTTATCCTTAATTTTATCTAAAAATTACTAATTTTGCCCCTGGTATTGTCTAAAAACAAACTATTAAGTGGTGAATATACGACGAAAGGAGGAGTTGAGAGCGGACGCGTGTCTGAGTTCGCTGGGCTGCAGCTCCGCCCATGATTTCGAGTACCTTGCATTTTCTAACTTGTACTCTAAAAAAAGATGATAAGGAAATAAAGAGTATTCCAATTGTCTTTAGTTTTTGTTAGATCTATTTATAGTGAACAATAGCAAATGTTCAATTGTAAACGTGTGTGCCCTTGAAGAAACTAAAAAATTCTAAAAATTCAAATAGTTTTTTTTTCCACTTTAGTTTTTATATTGGTTTATTATAATATCTATAATTGAGTTGAAATTTTAAATTATTATGCATTTATTTTATTTTATAACTATAAATTTACTTATACATTAGTTTTAATATTACTTTTATTAAATATAATTTATTCAATAAAAAAGAAAATAAAAAATGAGGGACATAAAATATAACCCCTCAAAAGCTAACAAAATAATAGTTGGACATTTTCAACTTATTTCTTAAAAAAAAACCCAAAAATTTTAATGTTATTTATTATGTGGAAAACTTAGATAATTTCTCATATTGACAAATTAATTTTTCTTGAACTCTCTAATTTGACCACATAGTAAAACTCATCATTTTCATACATTTTAATTTGTATTACTTTTACCTTTTAATTTAATTTAAACGCCCATGATTTCTTGTTTGATTTTATAATATATGAAAAATTATAATGTCGCTATAAAATTATAATAGAAAAGAAGTAAAAAAAATTATAAAATTAGGGAAGGTCTAATCAATTATAAATTTTTGAAAGCATAAATTGCAAGAAGACTAAAAAATAAAAATGGTATCCTTCAAGAAAAAAAGACTAAGAAGATAATTAGTTGATTGGAGTTTTATCAATATAAAACTCTTATTATTATAATATTTAATAATAATGATATAATATATATATATATATATATATATATATATATATATATATATATATATATATATATATATATATATATATATATATATATATATATATATATATATATATATATATTGAAGCACCAACCGTCAAAGACAAAGAGGAAAAAGATAAAACACCAGCCGGTCTATAACATTGTAGCATAATTATTTTTTAAAAAATTTGTTTGTTATAATTCATATATAATTAATTGAGTTGGGCCTGTCTGGACCATTGGATATTCATCTATTTTAGTTTTCACACCCTTATTTTTATTAATTTTGCCCCTCGAAAGTGGATACTTATTCTTGATAGTCACCTTATTCAACTGTCTCTAGTCCACACACAACCTCATATTGCCATCCTTCTTCTTAACTAACAACACAGATGCACCCCACGGAGAAACACTTGGTCGAAGAAACTTCTTTTTAAACAATTCTTTTAATTCTTTCTTCAACTCACCTAGCTCTAAAGCAAATATCTAGTATGAAGCCATTGTCATAGGATTCGTCCACTCGTTTAATAGAACGAACTTCTTTTAACCTTCCTCGAATTCAGGTTCAGGCTTTGGAGGCAAGTCGCATATATTTTTAGGAAAAACATAAGGAAATTACACATCACTGGCATATCACTAGCCTTTACATTGCTCTCACTCCCCGAGAAGCAAACATCAACAATAACTGATCGTCCCCCCTGAAAGACATCTGGACTCAGTCTGCAGACACAAATCTCAAATTCATACCCTTATTGGACTTGGGAAACAACACGGCTCCAAAGAGTTATTTCCTTTCTCAAGCATCTATTGCGTTCAGCATCACTCGGGTGTTGGTGAGTCACATCTTCTATATGGGTGGAAAATGAGCATGTCCGCCTCGTTAAGGCCCACCACGTAAAAGTTTGCAAAAAAAACAAGGTGGGAAGGGGCGGAGTTTGTTGAGGGTGCAGGCCCAAAATCTTGCCCCGCCCAAAAAAATGAGTGTGGGGCGAGGTTAACATTGCACCTTTTAAGCCTAAAAATTTCAAATTTTCATGTTTATGCCCACGCTCGCAAAAGTCCGCAAAAAAACAAGGCAAAACAGGGTAGACATATAAGAGAATTCTGACCTAAAACTTTGACCCGCCATGCAAAAAATGCAGGCAAAACAAACATGTCCGACGGGTCGGGTCTGTTTAACCACCCCTAATCTTTTGTATAGAAAGCTCCACATGCAAAGGACCTGTACCTTACTTATACACAACCTGCATTAGAGAAAGATGACACGGCATCGTATATAATTTTGGATGCACTATAGAAGCAACGACAACTAAACTTCATTGGTCATAAAAATAATAATTTTATAATATTGAGATGAAAGACAATCAATTCTTATAGTTGAGTTTACTGTTAAAAATAATTACAAATTAATAAATATAAATATGTGGGGCCACTTTGAAGTTATTTATAAGCAACTCCATTAAACTTTAAAAAAAAAATAGATCAATTATAAATTTTTTAAATCCTATTTAACAATTTGGTCAAAAAAAAAAATACTTAATTTACTAATTTTAGTTCTTTATAATTCACCCCAGTAAAGATGCTCTTTAGAGATCTAAAAATATACTAGTGGTATTTTTGAAGAATATTGAATTTACAAGTGTAGAAAAATGATAGTACTTGTTGCAAGTTTCACAATACACACAATAGAAAAAGGGAAGAGATTGGCAACAAAAAGAAAAAGGAACACAGAAAAGAGAATAAAGAGAGTGAAGAAAGCACATCAAAGCCACTTTATTTTTCTTGATCCAATCCAAACCCAACCTCTTCCAATCTCACTTTATCTCTGTAACATACACCACCAACCTAAACCAATGTAAGTTGTTGTTTATGTTCCTTTTTCTGTCTTTTTTTATGTTTTCCCCCTTCAAGTTTTCATTCTAGAATCTTCAAATTCATCAACCAAGTTCCTCTTTTTCATCTTCCACTGCTTCAAACACTTCACCCCTTTCATAAAAATCACACCTTTACCATGCCCATGAATCGTTTACTCTTTTATCTGATTCTTCTATGTGTAACCCCTTCTCAGTCACTTGATATTAGCATTAACCCACAAGACAAAAAATCTCTTTTATGGTTCAAATCATCACTGCATGACCCTAGCCAGAGTTTATCCAACTGGGTTGGGTCTAATTGTTCTACATGGAATGGAATCACTTGTGACAACACTACTGGTAGAGTGGTTTCAATCAATTTAACAAGTATGAACTTGTCAGGTCAAGTCCACCCTAGTTTTTGTAACCTTTTGTATCTTAACAAGGTGGATTTTTCACACAATAATTTCACTTGCCCTCTACCTGTTTGTTTTGGGAACTTACTTAACCTTAGAGTTATTGATCTTAGTCACAACAGGTTTCATGGTGGAATACCGGATTCTTTCATGAGGCTTAAGGTTCTCACTGAGCTTGTTTTGAATGAGAATCCAGCCTTGGGAGGTTCACTTCCTTTATGGATAGGTAACTTCTCTGCAAATCTTGAAAGGGTTAATCTTGGTTTCTGTTCATTCAGTGGAGGTATACCTGAGAGTTTGCTTAACTTGAAGTCTCTTAAGTATTTGGACCTTGAGAATAATTTATTGTCTGGTAATCTTGTTGTTTTTCGACAACCTATGGTTATTCTCAACCTTGCTTCGAATCAGTTTACAGGTACTTTGCCTTGTTTTGCAGCTTCGATTCAGTCGCTAACTGTGTTGAATTTGTCTAACAATTCTATTGTGGGGGGTTTACCTGCTTGTATTGCTTCCTTTCAAGCTATGACTCATTTGAATCTATCAGGGAACCATTTAAGGTATAGAATATATTCGAGGCTTGTGTTCTCGGAGAAACTTGTTGTTTTGGACTTGAGTAATAATGATTTGTCTGGTCCCATTCCTAGTAAAATTGCAGAGACCACAGAGAAACTTGGCCTTGTTTTTCTTGACCTTTCTCACAATCAATTCTCTGGTGAAATTCCTTTGAAAATCACCGAGTTGAAAAGCTTGCAGGCTTTGTTCCTTTCTCACAATCTTCTTTCAGGAGAAATTCCTTCGAGAATTGGAAATTTGACTTATCTTCAAGTCATTGATCTCTCACACAACTCTCTGTCTGGTACCATTCCGTTTAGCATTGTTGGATGCTTTCAGTTGTATGCTCTTATACTTAATAATAACAATCTTTCTGGCATAATTCAACCGGAGTTCGATGCATTGGATATTTTGAGGATACTAGATATAAGCAACAATAGGTTTTCAGGGGCTATTCCACTCACTTTGGCTGGATGTAAATCTTTGGAGATTGTGGATTTTAGTTCGAATGATCTTTCTGGATCACTGAATGATGCAATAACCAAATGGATGAACCTCAGGTATCTTTCTCTTGCTCGGAACAATTTCGACGGAAACTTGCCTAGTTGGTTGTTCACATTTCAAGCTTTGGAAACAATGGATTTGTCGCACAACAAATTTTCTGGCTTTATACCTGATATTAATTGGAAGAGTAGCTTGTTATTTAACACAAGGGATGTTCCTGTTAAAGAGCCTTTGGTTGAAGCGAGAAGGCTTGAACAAAGAGTTTCAGTAGTTGTTTCTGATAGCAACCAACTCAGTTTCACATATGATCTTTCATCAATGTTCGGAATCGATCTATCCAATAACTTGCTGCATGGAGAGATTCCAAGGGGCTTATTTGGCCTAGCTGGTCTAGAATATCTGAATTTGTCAAGCAATTTTCTCAACGGACAGCTCCCTGGTTTGCAGAAAATGCAAGATTTGAAAGCCATAGATTTGTCGCATAATTCCTTATCGGGACATATCCCGGGAAACATTTCCAGCCTTCAAGATCTAACCATCTTGAATCTGTCTTACAACTGTTTCTCCGGATATGTTCCTGAGAAGCAAGGGTATGGAAGATTTCCCGGTGCATTTGCGGGCAATCCGGATTTATGCTTGGAATCTTTGAGCGGAATATGTGATGATGGGAGGATTCCATCTAATCAAGGCAGTTACTTTAAAGAAGATAAGATGGATGGACCTATATCTGTAGGGATTTTCTTTATCAGTGCCTTTGTTAGTTTTGATTTTGGTGTTGTTATTCTGTTCTGTTCTGCTCGAACAAGAAAGTACATTCTCCAAACCAAGACTTGATTTGTTGCATCTCACAATGGCAATCTTTCTCCTGTAAATTCCATTTTGTAATTTGGCAGCAGCTGCCTTCTTGTTTCAAGTGAACATAGACATCCGTGTCCCGGACTAATGTCATGATGAGTCACCAAAGGTTTAAACCATTCATGATCAAAGGGTTTAAACCATTCATGACTCTGAATAGAGTGTAATTGTAAAGATTTATACTGTATTATTCAGCTGGGAAAGAATGGATGGTTATTGTGAAAATTTTATAACTTGATTGCTAGACGGTCGACTTTAGGTGCATTATCTCATTCATCCACATACCTTACCTTGTTATTCATAATCAGTGGAGAATTTTGATTATGGTAAAATTTTGTATCTAGATTAGTTATGGTAAAATTTTGTATCTAGATTAGTTATGGTAAATTTTTTTATCTTGGTCATCAATTTGCAGGTTTACAGACATGTTTGCATTTATAGAACATGTGTGATTCTAGATTTCCTAGCTCTATTTTGGTGTAGCTCTGGTCTAGCAGGCGTACTCAAGATTTTAAACATTTTAACCGAGTTTAAACGATATTCAGTCAACTTTTTCTTTTAAAACAAGTTTATTTATGGTGTCTTAGAGTTTATCGTAAGACATTTCTTCTTCGACTATTTCACACAAACTAAAAAATGTAAAAATCATATTATAAGTATGTATCATAAAGCTAGAGAGATAAAGCTAGAGAGACGCACAATCAATTGGTTTCAAGGCCAAAACTTCAAAAGCCTGAAGCATGCCTGGTGAATACAATGAATTGTTTACAGAAAACAGCAAGTAATTTAATTTAGCTTCCGTATAGAATAGAATAAATAATGTTACAACAATGAGTTCTATCAATTTCTACTACCTACTCAACTTCCACAGGGTATACTTATGGCGTGCATGCAATATGCTGTCCTTATAGCTATGCCAGTAACAGCACCAAACAGTCCTTCTAGCTTCCAATTTAAACCCAGAAGGCCAAATTCTTTATGAAAACCACCCTGACAAACCCTTTAATCCTTATTGCAACCAATTTATTGCTCATCTCAAAAGTTGCCATTTGAAAGCTACAGCCTGTATCCATTTCCATTCCTATTTGCACACTATAATACATCTTTTACTACCGCAATACTGTTCTAATATTTGATAGGACCATCTAGGCTCCCGGATGCAAACTGCCACAACAAAAGTGAAAGAAAGGAGGTAAAGAAATTGGTCAAGGCAGATTTAAAGTGTATTTCCTCAATAGGAACAGATTTTGGTTCGAAGAGGGCAAATAAGTGTTTTTTTTAATAAGAACATTTCCACATTAAATTTAGGTATGGCCCCAAAGAAACTGAAACTCCGCAATAAAAGAATTCAGAAACAACTCGTAATATTGACAGTAACTGATGAAGCAAAACAAACCTGCTGAACAATTGGATTAGTTGAAGTAGTAAATTCGTTAGTCATTCCTTCCCAAACAACCTTTCCCTTGTGTAAAAATAACAACCTGTGTTTATGCAATATCTTATCAAATTAAGGTACATAAACTGTGAACAAATTAAGAGGCTGTGTTAAACAATGAAGAAAATATACTTACCTATCAATGGCTCTTTTAATGGTACTGTGTTGGTGAGTAACAACCACATAAGATGTAATATTACCGGGTTTTCCAAGTGCATCTCGTCCTTTTATGTGGACAGAGCGAATCAGATCTTCAACAACGGTAGATGCGATGGGATCAAGTCCAGCAGTTGGCTCGTCATATAAGAGCACCTATATATAGAAGTGTTAATATTTTAAAAAAGATGAAAGAGAGAAAGGAAAACGAGGGAGGGAGTTACATGTTGATTAAATAACAGTAAATGTCACGTCAAATGAGAATTCAGGGAGCATCTCAGAAGTTGGAATATTTAGTTTTGCAGCAAAATAACTGAAAACCACCGAGTCTTGTTTAATGAACATACAATAACCAGGAAGACGGTATGTGCAAAGAGGGAATTCTTAGAATAGGATGATGTATATAGTTTTTCGCGTGATAGACAAGTATGTCTAGCAAGAGAAAAAGATCTGATTGTAAGCAACTGAAAGTATAATTCTTCAATCATGCCGATCACTCAATTCAATTCCAGAAACCTTGGTAAACCAATAAACAGAGGAACCGATAAAGCAGGTCAATCCAGACTCTAGAGAAATAATATGACAAGTGGCAAGCTAAAAAACTCAGCTATAGAATTTCACTTTCTTTCTACTCTATCGTAAAACATAAATAGTTTTACTAAGCCAAAAAAAAGTGCCTTACTGATGTCACAACTGGTAGACATTGGTTCAGAAAAACAGCAGAAACACCTTTATTATAGAAACTTCCTTCGATACATTATCAATGAAGTACAGAACAGAGATCCAATAGTACACAATTATTAAGATCACTCCCTTATTTCTCATGTATTGGAGACGCCCAAAACTTTCCTCCTAATTTCCTCTCAAAAACCAAAGACTCCTATTCTTTCTATCAAACTTTGGATTGGGGTAAACTTAACCATATAAAACCAACTTGTAAGGTGAAGAATGTCCAAACTTTATAATTATATGCATTACATAGGTCACATCTCTAGGCGATGTTGGAATAAACCCAGCCCCTTATACCCAACATAATCAAGGTGTTGGAGGCTGCAACGAAAGAAACCCAAATGCCACAATTGAGGAGGCTAGGAGCAGACCGGCGTTAAAGGCAGAAATTTCAAGACTTCCCTTCCTAACGTGTATTGGATATACCCAGAATTTCCCTCTCAATTTCAACTTCAAAAACAAAATATTTCTCTCTATTCTTGCAATCCTAGTATTTAATACCCTGTCATTCCCTCTCTGACAACCTAACAAACTAGCTATTACAACTAACTAACCATCCTTAACTGGGGTTCTGCTAAGTGCTAACACATACAATGAAAATTGAAGACAATTGTATTAAATAAGCAAAATTAACTATTGAATTTATATATGAAACTTATCAAAAGCAAATAAAAATTCGAAAGACAATCCTGCCTAGTGAAGCCGTTTCAACTATCAAGAATTACTAGGAATGGCATTTGATAGTTGATAATCTGAGGAAGGATTAGACACTTAAGAGTAGGAAAGGAGAAATTTCAGAAGTTAACATACCTCTGGTTCTATTGAATCCTTTGTGGTGTCACAAATAATAGATCGAGCTAAAGCAACTCGCTTTTTCATTCCGCCTGATAACTCAGAAGGAAGCCGCTCCTCAACTCCCTGTAAAAGATGGTGGATACGGAGTTATTCCATACGAAACTACTTTCTTAATGGTAGAAAGAAAACATTTACTACTACTTTTGCTACTCTGTAATGAAGTATTCACTTCCTGATGTTAATGGATGAACCAAGTACTACACCTACAAGACTTATACCTTTAAACCAACTGCAGCCAAGGTTTCCTTCACAAGCTCTGATATCTGTTCCTCAGGCATGCTTGAGTGTTCATACCTGAACAATTAACAAGGTCAGAAACAAAAAAGAAAAGGAATATAGAAGCCAGAAATCAATTAAATACACAATTATTATCACCCTTTAATGTTAAAAAGGAAGTGAAATTTCAAAGCCAAGATTTAGCTTGCGTCTTACAAGAGAAAACCAACATTTTCACGAACAGTCAAAGAATCAAAAAGTGCCGCACTTTGGAACACCTGTTTACAGATAAATAAATAAATAAGATTATAACCAAAAACGTGATAGCACTTAAGAATAAGCATGTTGCAGATAAGTCTGAAACTTACTAATCCAATCCGAAGACCCGATATCTCGTCATCACTTATCAAACCACTTCTCTTTCTACCTCGAATATAAACTTCTCCCTGCTCAGTGGACAAGAGGTATTACTCAAGAAGTGAGCTCAATTATTCAAAATGAAATTCACATGTCCAAATCAGTCGCTTACCTTGTCCGGAGCAAGAAGTCCCGCTATAATCTTCAAAATTGTAGATTTGCCAGTCCCAGAGGGACCAATTATTCCAACAGCTTCACCATGCCTGATCTATTCATAATGTTCAAAAGATAAAAACATGCGGAAATATTTTAGTATGCTCCAATCAGCCAGGCCAGACCTCCTTCAATTATTCACTGATAACTAGCATTTCGTTTATAAAAATATGTTTTTTGATAAAACACAAAGAAGTTTTAATTTCATGTAACAAATCCCACTAGTTATCATTTTGTTTCATACTAAGGTGGTGTTTGGAACTCTTCATTTAAGTTTATCTTATAACAAACACTTGGGTAAAGAAGTTGCTGAAACAACTTATTTCGATGTACTTAATGAAAACAACACATGATATATCAGTAACCTCTTTTCAGTTTATACAGAGTTGATCCTCATTACAACTTCTATCCTAGAAATAGCTTATATACACTAAATCTCATACGACAACCGCATATTGAATAAATGCTCGACTAAGTTCTCTACGGATTAACACTCCTAAATATCATACTCATGCTCAATGGAATAACATATAAGAATTCAACCAAAACATTAAAGGATGAGTAATGACAATAATATAATGAATCACCTTGAAGCTGATACCATTTAAGATTTTCTTTTCCCCAAAAGACTTGTATACGTCTCTACACTCGATAAGAACATCAGAATCATCGTCATTATCCCGAATTGTGTTTAACTGTTCTGATTTGGATGAACCCTAACAAGATAAAGAATGAAACTTGGTGATGCCCAGATAACAAAAGTTCGTTAATTACAAACCCCGCATTGAAAATTGAATAAAAAGGGGAAAGCAAAAAAAATAATGGATTAATAAATGTTGTGTTACATTGAATTGAATGGCGGAAGAGTCTTGGGAGTTGAAATTACGTGGAGGAGCGATGCAAGCACAAACAACTTTTCTGCGAATTTTATTACAGTGCTTGTTGTTGTTGTTGTTATGGAGTGGATTGGCGTTGTTGTTTGTGGGATGGAATCTAGTAGAAGGGGGAGTATTTTTTTGTGGAGTGAGGTGAAAGAAAGGGTTGGTTGAGAGGGAAACCATGGTTAGGGGATTTGGGGAAGTTATTGGGTGATGAAGATGGAAAGTAGCATGTGATTCATGTGGAGAAAGGTGATGGTATTGATGATGAAGAAGATGAGTGAGTCAAATGGTGATAATTGGTCGTCGGTGATTTTGAGAAATCGCTTTCCCGGAAGATGGCTATTGGACTTGCCTGAGAGGGCCTCACTCCATTGATCTTTCTCTTCTTTATTATTTTACTCAAAAAAAAAAAAAAAATCATTGGAGTAAATATCAAATATGTCCTTATATCTTATATTAAAAAACAGTATGATCTCGTATCAATATCTCTACTTTATCTGCATATAAAAAATCATAATCTGTCTTACTCAAAAAAATTATAATCTATAATGAGGTTAATTGCTCCAACGAGATTTGGATGTTCAAGAAGGAGTGATTTAAAATTTTTCAATGAAGTGGAATGAACGTACTTGTAAGATTAACACTTTAACGTTTATGTTATAGAAGTTAGAGAGGCGTAGTTTGTAAGAGTGAGTGAAATAATATTCTTTGAGAGTCAAGGCGAATAATTTGCATTTCACCCCGCTCTGAGCATGGTGATAATCAAGCATGATGTCCATGTGTTTGTGTTTGATGTGTTCGTTGGAATCTTCAATTTCATCTTTGTTATCTAACTTTGGGGGGTGGAGAGACTTTGGAATTCCCTTGTCAAGGATACGCCTGAAGAGAGGGTTTCTTCTTTTATTAAAAAACTTGTACTCAGTGGCGGAGCCAGAAAAATTATAAAGCCTGGGCAACAATTTAAATACCGCAAATTTATATTATATATAATATATAAATAGTCATCAATCAAAATAAAAGAGACTCGTCAATTGGCCAACAAGAATATAGTTTAAAATAAAAGAGATAAACATAATCTTACAATAGCGGGTTAAATAAAATTCCGAGGCAAATGTCCTTTCCGAGACTTCTTTGCGGTGAATGTTCGAATAATATCAATATCATCAAGTGACTTGAATATCTCTCGCTCGGTGTAACATACCATCAAGTCATTGAACCACACATCGTTGATCTTATTGCGCAATTTAGACTTGATAATCTTCATTGCTGAAAAAGCTCTTTCAACGGATGCTGTCGACACCGGCAATATCAAAGCTATCTCAATAAGTTTATAAACCAATGGGAATACCAAATGTTTCTCAGTTTGAACCATCTTCATAGCCAAACTTTGAACATCTTCACAAGTGGAAAATGAAGCATTTCTTCTCACTTGAAGCACATAAGTTTCAAGTTGATCCCTAATCGTTCCTCGGTCATCATCAGAAAAGTCGGCATGATAAATATCAGCAAGACGAACAAGCTTATCAACATCAAACTTGGAGAAAGAGTTCTTGGGGTCAAGACATGAGAAGCAATCAAGTATAATGTTACTTCCTTCACTAAAGCGGTGATCCATCTCCACACATATTTTATCAATAGCAACATAAAAAATCTCTGCACGATAATGATGAAGATTAGTGATAGTCCTCCCTTCTGCTCTTGAACGACCCCGAACCGGTATTTCGTCATCCATATTTGGTACCGGAATACTTTTAGCAACACAAAATCCTTGGACATCGGCAAAAAAATTATTCCAACCACTCTCTCTCATTGTGCCCAACCGAGCTTTGACAACATCAACTAATTCCATGGCATTCACAATATTAAGATCTTTTCTTTGCAATACATTTGAAAGCTCGTTAGTGATACCAAACAACTTTAACATTAACCTCAAAATAAAAGCAAATTTAAAGCTCTCCATTTTTTCTATCAAACCTGCTGCTTGAGATGGTCCACGTCCATCTTCATCAACCATACTAAGCACCTTTAACACGGAGGACCACATTTGATCCAAACGAAGCAATGTAGTATGATGTGAACCCCATCTAGTATCCCCGGGTCTAGTGAGACTAGATGATTGGTGCAAGCCCCTTCCTCTAGATATCTCACAACTCTCAAGTTTATTTAAAATATCTTGGTGTTGTGCCTCTGTCAAAGCATCCCTCCTCTTACAAGATGCACTTGTTGTATTCACAATCAAGGCAATGTACTCAAAGAAATCATGAATAGATGAGCAACTACTAGTAACAGACACAACAACCAATTGTAAACAGTGAGCATAACAATGGACATAGAAAGCATAAGGGTTTTCATCTAGAATTTTTCTTTGCAAACCATTAAATTCACCTCTCATATTTGAAGCTCCATCATATCCTTGCCCTCGTATCCTTGAAATTGATAACGTGTACTTATCAAGAATACCATAAAGAGCATCCTTTAATGACTTAGATGAAGTATCTGTGACATGATGTAGAGCAATAAATCGTTCAACAACATTCCCTTTGTCATTCACAAACCTAAAACAAATTCAACCAGTTTCCTAGGCGGCATGGAGAATAATAGGTAAGGAAAATTAGAAATTGGAAAATTCAACTACTAACCTCAACATCACTGCCATCTGCTCTTTGACAGATATATCACGTGACTCGTCAATAAGCACGGAGAATTGTCTATCACCAAGCTCTTCCATAATCACCTTGGTAACTTCATGTGCACAACACATTGCAAGCTCCTTTTGAATGTCTCCGCAAGTCACTGTACAATTTTTTCCACCACGGTCAAAAGCATCCCTCACTTGTTCATTCTGAGATTTTACCCAATCTACCATCTCTCTAAAATTTCCCTTATTTAGTGAAGTAGAGGATTCATCATGGCCACGGAAAGCCATTCCTTGTGCTATGAGATATCTTGAGCAATCTAAAGAACAAGTCAAACGAATCTTATACATTTCTTCTGATTCCTTGGTTGCTTTAGCAAACTTGTCACACTTTGTCTTTGATTATTATAATCATCGTAGTGCTTGACACATGAGTTGTGCAAACTATTATGACTACCAACATGACCTTTTAAGCCTTGAGATGCATGCTTCCAATCTTTATATCCGCTTTTAGTGAAGACTTCAAAACCAAAGTGCTCGGCCCTCCCGGATTGCTTAAATAGAAAACAATAAAAATAATAAGCTGCATCCTTTATCTCACTGTATTCTATCCATGTATAATTCTTATACCATGATTTACTAAAGGCTCTTTTAACACTTCCAAATTGAGTACGAGGAAAGCTTGACAAATCTGGTTGCATTGGACCCTTCAATATATATGCCCTCCTCACTTGGTCTTGAATATCTGGAGCATACTCACTAATTTGTTTCCTACAACCTGGATCACGCACAATCTCATTTGGATTAAACTCATTAACCACATTATTAAGCGGTGGTTCTAATTCGACTTCCGGTTGCACAACATTCACATTCTCCATATTTTCTCTATCAACCAAAAATCTCCTCATCTCTGAACAAAAGATAAAATAGTTAATAAATTTATTAATAACCTAAAAAATCTATAATAAAAAGGCATCAACAAATAAAACTAATTTAAACAATACACTAGGACTAATTTATGAAACTTAATGTACAAAAAAAAACCCTTTTATGAAACTTAATTTACCAAAAACAATATTCCCATAAACTTACTTTAAGGAGATACACAATTCATCATTGTTTTATTTCCAACCATTAATATTGATACAAGTGAGAAGAAATCCAACCAAGAACTTGCTAGTAGTACAACAAAAACATATTTTTGTTTTGTTTTATTAAAGGCAATAAAATACAAACAAATCAATCAACTAGACTAGCCACTTGTTAAAGTAAATTGCAGACTACAACCCATATCCACATGCATATTCATTATGTGGCAAAATAAAAATTCATATAGAATTGTACATTTCAAAGATGGGACCCATATATATAGAATTTCACTACATCTCCATTGAAGAATATACTGCTACTTGAGGCAAGATCAAACAAGGAAAATTCTTGAGAGAAACAAAAAAAAAATGACAGAATACAAGACAACAAGAGTAAGTTTGTACTACTTTCTACAACAATTTTTTTTTGTTACCACTATTTTGTTTACAACTTACAAGACAGCAAGAGTAAGTTTGTAATTGCAAATTTGCAATCAAATTGAATACCTAAAATTTTCTTTCTGCAATTTCAAAACTAAATCAACACAAACAATTTCAATAATATAATAAAATTTTCTTTCTGCAATTTCATAAACACTGTTATACCAGAAGATTTGATTTGCGATTACGACGGCGTCGGCAACGAAGTCGAAGAGACAGAGGGAGAGACAGGGCAGCGACGGAGGGAGGCGGCAGAAGGAGGAAGAAAGGCGGATGAGGGAGGGAGACGAGACGACGGAGGAAGGCGTTGTTATGGGGTTTCAAATTCTTTCTCTTCCCTTTTTGCGTTTCAGCAGTTTTCCTCTATGTGTTGTTTCATTTTCTTTCCCCTTTTTTCTTTTTTTTTTTTCTAAATTTTTTAACTTTATTTTAATAACATAACTTTAAAAAAAAAAAAAATTGGGCCAGGTGGAGCCCGGGCAATGGCCCACCCTGGCCGTACGGTAAATCCGCCCATGCTTGTACTTCGATATCGGACATGTCTTCTCTCTGAAGGCAGCGCAGAGTAGATCCTCAAGGACGATGTCCTTCAGAAGGTGTGGAAGAGATTGATATTCTCAGAATAGGGGAAATCTTGCGATATAGGAGCTGCTCAACACGAAGATGCGATATGAATGGGATCATTGCGGTGTGGTTTTGCAATTATCATGTTATGCTATTTTGCTCCCGGAGTGGTATCCAGGTAGAGCATATTGTAGTTTCTCTTTAATCTTGAACAGTGTCTCGTTCAAGAGATGTGCATTCTACTGTTGCACTAAGTTATATACGTTATTAAGAAAATCATTCACTTCTTGAACGTCTCGATTAGCTTGGATTTTTTGGAAGCTTTAGAGCATCTCTAGTCTAGGGATGTGTGGTTCCAGTGTCGCCTGTTTGAAAGTTTGACCTTGAAGCAACGGTTGGAAATGCTGGAAGGTCGGTAGAACTTGAGTCTACTTCGCTTGCTTTCACAACCCCTTGTCAAATTCCAGTTCACAAATGACAACCATGCTTATGCTGATATACGAGTTGTAAATGAAAAACAACATAGCAGAGGAAAAAAAAGAAAAAAAAATTATATCTTTCAAAAGAGATGGCCAACACCTATACAATGAATGTTTTGATCAAGAAGAGATAATAAAATTATGGTCAAGAAGAGGTATAAACAGAATTAGAGAAGAAAAAGAGATAAGCACCCTTACATATCGAATTTGTTCAAATGAGCACAATGAGCCATTAAAAGGACAAAATGTTTTGCCTTACTCGAAAAGAAACAACATCTGATAAATTTCAAATATTGTCCGAAAAGAATATGAAACATCGTTAAAGGCGACACATGAGCGAAAGACATTGAAAGGATAGGCTTTCGTTGGGAATGCAACTTAATCCACATGAAAGTTGCAAATGAAGACTTCTCCACCAACATAGAATGTTAACTTTTCATTTCACATCAACCTCGTGCTAAGTGACATGTGATATATTATATGTCACATCAACCTGATTTGTAAACGAAGTGATAATAATCACTAGAAACTTACACACAATTGTTAATATCAGGATTTAAACTCCAATGATAATATCTAACCTAACAATATCAATTTCTATAAGTTGAGATAGAATTTACATTACCATATTCCAAAATTCTTTATATTCTTGTTTAATTACTAATTTCGAACTTCACGGATTGTTGACTCATCTTGCTTCCAACGTTTCTCACCATCTACAACATGTCATAAATTGTAGTCCTAAAAATCTTTATCCATCTAATTACATTTTTTTTGAACAAGGCAAAAAAACTACTTATTATTATACTTTTTTTTGATAAGCAATGGAATTTTATTAAACATTAACAGAGTACAAGGGGTACTCGCCCGATTACAACAGTATTATCCTAACAATGATTCCAGAGGGTTTTGACACCAGAAATAAAAGTTAGTTGAGCCCTTTATTTTCGCACCTATAATCTGCCAATGCCACGAAGATAGCCGAATCTGATCAAACACCTCTACAGCAACTGCATCCTCGTTTTTGAAAATTGCTGCATTACGCCTACCCCATATCGCCCAAATAGCTGCCAACCACAACAACAGCCTCTTATTCGCCGGGACTCTCCTCTCGACAGATGCAGAAAAAAGCAACATATGATCAATAAGAGAAACTGCTTGAAAGGGGACAATACTAGCCCATGAACACACATGCTGCCATACGGTTTTTGCAAAAGGGCACAACACTAGAAGGTGTAGTACCGATTCTCCATCACCATTACACATAACACATAAATTTGACATATTATTAGACAAGATTCCTCTTTTTTCCAATTGATCCCTTGTAGCAATTCTGTCCTGAATACATTTCCAACCGAACACTTGTACCTTCGAAGGAACCTGCGTATTCCAGATCTAGTTGACGGCTTCCAGAGCTCACTACGCCGTACAAGGGCTTTCACAGCGCTTTTTTTGGCCTTTAACAGCGCTTTAAAGCGCTGCCAAAGCCAGCGCTGGCGTAGGCTACGAAAGCGCTTTTAAAAGCGCTCTGGTAGACCCCCCCTTTAAGAGCGCTTTCCTGGAAAAAGCGCTCTGGTAGGACCCCCTATAAGAGCGCTTTCCTGGAAAAAGCGCTCTGGTAGACCCCCCTTTAAGAGCGCTTCTTAGTAAAAGCGCTGGCAAAGACCAGTAAAAAAGCAAAAAAAATTAAAAAATTACGCAGCATACAAAAGCGCTTTTGGAAAAGCGCTCTGGTAGGCCCCCCTATGAGAGCGCTTTTTCTGGAAAAAGCGCTCTCATAGGGGGGCCTACCAGAGCGCTTTTCCAAAAGCGCTTTTGTATGCTGCGTAGTTTTTTAATTTTTTTTGCTTTTTTACTGGTCTTTGCCAGCGCTTTTACTAAGAAGCGCTCTAGTATGTGGACCTTTAAGAGAGCTTTTTAGAAGCGCTGTAGTTGCTAAATGAGGTATTTTTATGTGCAGCCTATAATTTAATCCTCCCAGTCGACCTGTAATGTTTTCGACCTGTAATATTTTCGACCTGTAATATATTTTCGACCTGTAATATATTTTCGACTATATTATTTCAGCCATCAGTAAGACAATATATATACTAATATATACCATTATAATATCCAAAATTATATATATACATCATTACAAAATTATATATATACATCATTACAAAATCAACAATATTATAGTTCAAATCTGCATGAAAAATAGCTTAATATAAAATTGACACAATTCCTCTTTGATTTCTTCTAACTTTAGCTTCGAGTACCCAGCAACACGGAATTCGTCAAGGTACTATAAAACAAAAACATAATATGAATAATATATTTAGGTAAATGTAATAAATTATATGAAATTATCTTAAGTTATAACTTTATACCGTGGGAGGAATCTCTAATTGATTCGCCTGAATGATTTCTTTCATAAACCTCAATACAAAGTATCCGCAGTCTGAACTGTTACGCTGTAGCGGACACTACATAGAAAAACAAATAAGATTCTATATAAGTTGTCTTGTTTTACCAAGTAGCATAAATATTATAAGCAAATTTGTGAAAAGTAATGTACCTGCACTTCGATCCAGGTGATGTTGTTTGATTTTGTCCGCCTTTAAGTTGTACAACTTTAACACCGCAGACAATCTTGTGAATTTTGAACAACCATCATACAACGGTTTCTCTGCATCGCTTACCAACCTCTCAAACATTTTGGGACAATCCGCTAGATCTTCTTCCAGCGCTTCTGCAATCTCTTCGACTCGATCATAATCGTATGTGTCTGTGCAATCGTCGTTTGAAGCATACTTCCTATTACACCTCGACCCAGCATTCCCGGTACTTTTCTCACCATGCATTGTCCAACATGTATAACTTCTATCAATTCCAAACCGTAGTAAATGAGATCCCAACTGATTCCCGTCAACCTTACCCCCGGCATAACAGCAACCCAAGCAAGGACACGGCATTCGAAGCGGGTCTTTGGAGTTCGCAACCGCAAACTCAACAAATTCCCATACCCCTTTCTCGTACTCTTTCGACAATCGGTTTGAATTCATCCATGTCTTATCCATGTCTTAATTAAGCTAAACAACAACGGTCAAACTTCCACTCTTCACAAGTAACCCCTATGGCGAATTCAATTCACAAAGTTAGTAAGTACCTCCTATATTAACTCTCTAAACACATAAAACTAATGTGTTTCTGTCAAAACGCAAAGTATAAACGGAATGAATCCGAAGCAATAAAACGTAACATATATAATCACACAATTTCAGACAAATTCATCATAATACCAGTAATTTGAGAAAGAAATTTACCTCGGATGTTACCGAACTCAAGAAAACGCCAAACGTCGAACTAGGCTGGGAAACGATCAAACTTTCACTATACACAAGTTACCCCTATAGCAAATTCACAAAGTTAGTAACCACCAAGACAAAATCGATTGAACAAAGGAAATCAACAATAGTTTGATGTGTGTACATACTCCTAAATATGTAGTACCAGAGTCAATGATACGAGCTCCAAAGAGATCCAAAGTTATCAATCCAGTCAGACCTATACAAGAAATTCAATTCAATGTATGATTATAATAAGAATGGGTGAATAGCTCATGATGCAGTTAATTAAATACACCACTACTAACACTACTAACACAAGACACACGATGCAGTTAATTAAATACACCACTACTTGAGATGTTTCATTTTTAATTATGTTCATACTGATACTATTATATATTCATTTTTATATCATTTAATTTATATTCAGTTTTATGCCCAAATATATGATGGGCATCGGTTATGCCACTAGCTAGTTATATACCTTTACACGTATGTATATACCGACATGCCTCAAAATCCACTACATATATCATCATTGGTAGAGAAATATTGCACCTCCTCCACTATCTTATACAACAGTCAAGAAACTTTACTCACAATTTCAATTCTACTAAGATAACAAGAGACTCACAATTTCAATTGTACTAAGATAAGAAGAGGCTAAGGACATAAATGGAGACCACAAATTAAGAATAAGAGCCTCTCTATGGAACAGAACTCAAAAGATAAGAAGAGGTTAAATTTATATTTTGTGAAAACCATACAAGCAGACCCTATCACTTAGAAGTTTCTGGAACAAACCCTATCACCTAAAATCACACGTTTTTGGAACTAGGCAATTGCTAACAGAAATATTATGTATATATATATATATATATCAAAGGCCTTAAGAAAAGAGCATTCCATCAAATTCAGAATCACAAGGATACATTGATACATCTAGGGTTTTGTTAAAAGCTATGAGAAGTGTGATACCTGGGTGGCGCAAAGCAAGTTGCTACCAGAGGAGAAGAGACGGAGACGAAACGATGGTGGTGGACGGAGGAGAAGAAGTTCGCGCGATGGTGGTGGACGGAGGACCGATAAGGTTGACGGAGGACCGATAAGGTTGACGGAGGACCGACGACGGTGAGGGGTGGGGTTTCTGGTTCGCGTGCAGAGAGAAAAAGAAAGAGAGAAAGTGAGAAAGTGAGAAACAGTAGAAGCGTGTTTTTGGTTTTAATTTTAGTAATAAGGCTACTAAAGCGCTTCTGGAAAGCGCTCTCATAGCCTGGGCTATACCAGCGCTTTTGACAAAAAGCGCTCTCATTAAACACCCCTACCAGAGCGCTTTTGAAAAGCGCTTTCGTTCCCCCCATGTTCCCCCCACCTACCAGAGCGCTTTTGTAAAGCGCTTTCGTACCCCCCCCCCCCTACCAGAGCGCTTTTGAAAAGCGCTCTCATAACCCCCCCCTACCAGAGCGCTTCTTAAAAGCGCTTTCATACCCCCCCACTATTAGAGCGCTTTTTTAGCGTGTTTTTTAATTTTGTCTTTAGCGAAGCCTATGCCAGCGCTTTTCCTAAAAGCGCTTTCGTAGGGGTGCTGCTAAAAGCCAAATTTGGCGTAGTGGCTGATGGATTTAAACTCGGTTGACTAACCACCCGTCTTAGCACATCATATCCACCATCAACCGTATACGAAACCTCCCCTTGAGGGAACCAAATGAATTCATCCTTCCTTTCAGGATTTGGAGCAATGAAGCGCAGTATGTTGTTTAACTCAGCAAGTTACTCCTCGGCCCCTGCATCAAGACTATCCATTGAAACCCCTATATCCCACACCCACCTGGAATTCACATCACTCCTCATCTCGTATACCGTAGCATCTTGATTCGTCACTTCCTCGAACAAAATTGAAAAGAGGCTGCAAAAAGGGGCTCCCCCAATCCATCTTATTTTCTAGAACAATGTTTTCCTCCCATTTTCGAACCTGCAAGAAATAGATTCCAAAAACCAATGTGAACCAGTAGCCACGACAGAACCCACAGACATTACATCCCTCCACCATAGTGAAGATTTTCTGTTATTTGCTAGGTTCAATCCCCCGAAGACACACTTCTCCAAAGTCCCGTATCTATGAACGAGTAACCTCCGCCATATAACATCCTCCTCAATGAGAAACCTCCACTTCCATTTGCATAACAACGATTCGTTAGCTGATAGCAAGCACCTTATTCCTAACCCTCCTTCCATCTTGCTCTTACATATTTCATCCCATCCGACCCATACTATCCCGGATCTTTCCTCCCCATTACCCCAAAGAAAGTCCCTCTGGATTCGGATAAGTTCCTTTAACACACCCTTTGGAATTTTAAAGAATGATAGATAAAAGATTGGGATTGAATTCAGCACTAAATTTATTAAGGTAACCCTCCCCCATAGACAAAAACCTACTCTTCCACAGACACAACCTTGTTTTCATTTTCTTGACCACCGGCGCCCAAACAGCCTTCGTACGATGCTTAGCCCCCACCGGAATACCTAAAAAATTAAAAGGTATGCTTCCCCTTTCACAACATAGAAAGGAAGACGCCGCGTGAAGAAACTCTTCCTCCAAATGAATCCCATACAAGCTGCTTTTACCAAGATTAACAAACATCCCAGAAACCAATTCGAAACCCCTTAACACAACTTTGATACTTCTAAGTTTGCTCCAAGATCCTTCACCCAACACTACCGTGTCGTCTGCGAACTGTAGAAGATGATGCCTTGTCTCATTATTTACTCTGAACCCTTGGAAGTGTCCCAACTGCACAGCCTGATCCATCATTTTTGCCAAACCCTCTGCCACCAAAGTAAAGAGAAATGGTGACAAAGGGTCTCCTTGTCTGAGACCTTTATCCATTGAAAACTCCGACGTTGGACTTCCATTTACCAAGACAGAGATAGAGCTGTGACAGATGCTAGCATTAATCCATTTAATCCACCTTTACCCGAAACCATTCCTCCTCATAACGTAGTTTAGAAAATCCCAAGATACATTGTCATACGCCTTCGCAAAATCAAAAAATCTACCTTTAGAATAAAACAGTCCTGACTTGATCTTGTCGCTAAATCCATAATCTCGTTCAAAACCAACACCCCGTCCTGAATCTGCCTGCCCGGAACGAACGCTGTCTGTACACTGGAAATAAGAACCCCTATACATTTTTTCAGCCTGTTTGCCAATACTTTAGCCAGAATTTTATACAAACTTGTCACCAAGCTAATAGGACGATACTCATCTCGCCTCTGTGGATTGTCTATCTTTGGTATTAGGGCCGTGAAAGACGCAGAAATCGCTTTTGGAAGATTAGCTCTGCAATGAAACTCGTTGATGAATTCAAACACATCCTTCTCTATGATGCCCTAGCATTTCCTCAGAAAATTGAAATTTAAACCATCAGGACCTGGACATTTCTCACCATCACATTCCCACACAACACCCTTCACTTCCTCTACTGAAAATGGAGCTTCCAGCTGCTGTATCGCCGTAGAAGATAGGATTGGAAATTCTAAACCTTCCAAACGGGGACGCCGTAAACTAGACTCAATATATTTATCCTCGAAAAAGCTTCGGACCTCCTGCTTCACCCTTTCAACCGATTCAACCCTTCCCTCCGAAACATTCACTCCCACCATTGTGTTCCTCCTCCTTCTAATTTTCAAAGAGTTATGGAAAAACCTTGAGTTCTGATCCCCCTCTTTAATCCACCTCACCCTTGATTTTTGCTTCAGAATACTCTCGCGACGCTGTAAATTTTTCCAGAAATCCTTACTTGCCTTTGCTCTATCTTTGATTACTTGCTCATCCAACGGTTCCACTGCTTCCATCACCAAATCATCACATCCATTTATCTCTGTTACCGCTTTTTCTATGTTGAGATCAACCCACCCAAAAACCGTTTTGTTCCACCACCGTAACCTCTCCCTCAAAAGTTTGAATTTCTCCTTAATAACAAAAGGTAGGATGTTGTGAATTGTCATAACTCCCACTACCGTATTAGAGGGCTCATTATCCAAGTAGGGATGTACATGTACAACGGTGCACATAGGCATGGCAACGGGGCGGGTCGGGGACGGTTTTTACCTCTCCCAAACCCAAACCCGAATCCTTAATCAATCCCCGTTACCCGCCCCAAACCCAAACGAGAATGGAGAATTAAAATCCAAACCCGTCCTTAACGGGTTCGGGTTGGGTTCGGGTATCCCCGCCCCGCCACCATGTATTTCGTAAAATTAATTTTTTTAATAAAAATATTTACTTTTTCAAAAATCAAATTACATTATAAATAACAAAATAAAACAATCTCAAAAAATTTCATACATATATTTCAAATATTTAAAATAATAAATACAAATCAAATTATTAAAACATTATCCACATGTTTAATAATATAAATTTTGAAATATAAATAATAATGTACATATTGAAATAAACGGGGCGGGTTCGGGGTGGGTACAAGTGTCCCAATTACCCGACCCATCCCCATGTTTTCTAATCGAGGAAAACCCAAACCCGAACCCAAACCCAGTCAAAGCGGGTTTTCCCCGTCAACTTCGGGACGGGTTCGGGTGGGTACCCGTGGGTCTAGGTTTTATTGCCATGTCTAGGTGCACATAGTGTTTTACCATGTCAAGTTGCACTAAATCAATATTATCCGAAATATATAATATATATTATATTTGTCTCTAATTTTATACTTAGTTGGCACGCCTCTTCGGACTTGTTTTATTTGACAAGAAACAAGAAACGAGGGTCCATATTAGTATATTACACTCATCCACACCACAAATGAAAACAATTGCAAAAATGTTGTTACCAAGTGTTAGAGTACAATTCACTCCATTCTCGTCAATCCACAGAACACATACAACACGACCAACAACAACACATTCACTTTCAAATTCAACCATAAACATGTCATCATCATTTCCCAAAAACACAAACAAAAAACTTCCAATTCTTCTATTCGATATCATGGACACCATTGTTCGTGACCCTTTCTACAAAGACATCCCTGAGTTCTTCGGTATGTCCTTCAACGAACTCATAGATTCCAAACACGCAGCCGCATGGATTCAATTCGAAAAGGGTCTCATTGATGAGGTATAAAGCAACAAACTTTCATGAAGAGACCCTCTTTCATGTTTTGTATCAAGGTCAAAACTTTTTGTATCCCGGAGTAAATTGGTATTTAGAATTAGGGATTATGAATCCAAATTGCAATTGGGGCATTTGGGTATGGTTGAATTTGAGCTGAATGTGTTGATAGTCTCATTTTCTTGTAGGTGGAGCTAGCAAGAATTTTTTTTAAGGATGGAAGGGATTTTGATTTGGAAGGTTTGTCTCAGATTTTGTTGCCTTATGTGTGATGAATTGAACAGATATAAGAATAGCTTTATCATACGTAGATAACTTGTTTGATATAATGCATCAAAGTTTTCACTTTATTAAGAATTGCTGCTTGCATAATTTGAAATTTTGGTTAAAATATGAAGTTGATTTGAAGGAGTTACAAATTATGAAGCTGAATTGAAATTCTGGATTATTATATATCTACAAAATATGTTAGTTTTTTTGTCACTTTAGCTGAAAAGGTTGTCATGGTTCTGAATTTTTTGCAAAGGCAAAAGTAAATTTTATTGCTCAAAATAGAGATCCAAACTAAAACCTGCAGAATTTCTGCATTTCTGCTTCAGTAACACAGCAGCAGTATCAAGATTAATAGTATGCACTTTGCTGCACAATTCTTGATTCCACCCAGCCCCTTCACCCTGATAGTCTTTTATTTACCCTCTCAATCATCGGTTAAGTTGTACAAGACGAATAATTAGAATGGTCAAGATGGTGATGGGCAGCTATTCAGTGGCAATCTCCTGTTGGAAGTTACAAAAACCATGAAGCTAACTTCTGTCAATCCAGTTCGAGTTTTGGGCTTACACTAATTTCCTTTTAAACGATTTTGCTTTTTTGTTACCTGCTGTACCAATACTCACTATAATTTTGCTGTAAAAACTCTTAATATCATCTTTGAATAAACATGAGTTTAGTTATGATGCAAGACTTTGTAAATGGTAGTTATGTTTTTGGCCGTTATTAAGATTAATGTAGATAAGTTAGTTTCACACTGCAAACAAGTCCTTATTTTCCAATTTAGTTCTCCAAACTCCCTCTATTTCGATATAGCTACTGACTTGCATGTGTTCTACTATGTCTATGACAGGCCTTAAAGCTTGTATGAAAAATGGTTATTCATACATAGAAGGGGTTGAACAATTGCTTCTAGCCTTAAAGAATAATAACTTTGAGATGCATGCTTTTACTAACTATCCTATATGGTAAGACATTTGATTTTCCATTGTGATTTCTATTTTACTTTGCATGGTGTTCTACAGAATGTTCTGTATCGTAGGTACCAGTTGATCGAAGACAAGTTAAAGCTATCAAAATATTTATCTTGGACGTTTTGTTCGTGCACATATGGTATGCCGTCTTACTTTCTCTATGCGTTTTACCATGCAAAATTTGAATATTTATGAGCCATTTTCATTGTGTTTCAGGAAAGAGGAAACCAGATAGTGAATTCTATATGGAAGTTGTGAGGCATCTTGAAGTTGATCCAGCAGATTGTATTTTCATAGATGACAGGTTTCTAATCTTTCTACACATGTTTGTATAGTCATTGAACTAGTTTATGCTAAAGTGTGAGTGATTTATATAGTTATTGTGTTCTTAGACAAAAAAATGTGGAGGCAGCAGCTGAAGTTGGGATCAAGGGTGTACATTTCAAGAATGTCGATTTACTGCGAGAAGAACTGTCATTGATTGGGATTGACATTTTAACAGATGAAGATCAATAACTTTTTATTTATTTATTTCTCTAAATACAACAATTTCTTTTACATGGTGAAAAGGCATAAATCAAACTCCTAATTGTATATTCAATTCATATCATGCTATTGAGCTTTGTTAAAATGACTTCTGAAGGTCAATTCATGGGCTTTTTAAAATTAGGGCTAACTTTAAAGCTCCAAATTTAGGTTCTAAAACTTTAAGAGTAAATGAACTTCAAAATAAGGAAGTCCCCGAAACTAATGGCAACAATATGGTGACATATAGACAATACATCCACAACATGGTCTGCACTAGCTTGTTTCTCTTATAATAGCTCCTGATGAGCGGACATAGGGAGATCTTCTTCTAGCACTAGTGTAATATAAGGATGAGACACTCTATAAAACCATTGAATGTATTCATGTATTGTACTTCATGCACAAAGAGCTGACATCTTACATACATCCTCTAGCACCAAATGCTCATGGCAGCCTGCAATTATCCCATCAACATCTTCACGAAGAATGGTGGCAAGAGCAGCAGTTGTGGGGTCCCTAGGTATACCCTATAGATATCCGAACTGTTGTAGTACTCTCTCAAGTAGATGTGGATACATATGTCAATACCTACATGGCTTCCATCTAAAGTATCAACATATCACCTCCATAGGCCGTGTTGGCAGTGCGCTTCATATAGTGAGAAGCAGATATCATCGGCCAAAATACGGTTAAGAGTAAGTTTGTACGGCTCAATAGGCAAATTCCCCCTAAGTGGGTTAATTGAGCACACATGTGGCAATTCAGTGTCAGAAACATATTCCCAACTGGTAATACCTAGGAAATGCTAGAGGATCCATGTATGAAAATAGTTCAAATAAAATATCAGTAAGGATGTTGAACAAGTGGTATGAAATTAATAAATGATATGTAAATCAATTATTTGAAATAGACAATTGCCTCGTCTTCCATTTACTATCTCCAGTTAACTTGGAGTACATATAAACCTAACAAGTTGCTTCTCAATTTGACTCGTGAATACTCTCCAATTCCATGAAGTATTTAAGGTAATCAACATCGACATAGGTCGCACTTTTGTCCACAAAAATGTCAGTGCTAACCAAAATAAAAAAGTATGTTGGTTGTTCTTTAACTAATTTTCTAACACAAACAAAAATGCAGTGCTAACCTTGGTTGTTCTTTAACTAATTTTCTATAATCACACAAGACAAGACATATCAATAAAGACATATCAATAGCAAACACAAACAAATGACAAAAAAAGTAACAAGCATAAAAAATATGAACTTTATCATCTGTATTAGGGTTCGAATTTTGAAATCCAAATTTTCTTATATAAGTGAGAAACCCCATCAGACACTCTACAACCCAAATGCAAAATGATTCAAACAATAGAAGTAACCTAATGTAGCTTAAGTAATTTTTATCGGATGTAACCTAATGGAACCCAAATGCAAAATAATTAAAACAAAAGAAGTAACCTAATGTAGCTTAGGTAATTTTTATCTAATGAAACCTAATAGAATTTAACTAGAATCATTTAAGGAATCACATTGCATGCATCATGTTGGTTGAATAAAAGTAAGTATTTTTATGTTATCGTAACCAAAGGACTTGTGTGATATTAAAATCATTCAACAACTTTATGATTTTAAAAAAAGTGTTTGAAAAAGATGTTTGTTTATCAAACTAAGTTATAATGACGATAAATGAAGATAAAATTAACATATGAGATGAGATTGATGGGATTAAAATTCTTTATCTTATTCTCGTACGTATGTTCTTGCCTAGATAAATAATGTTCGAGTCTTCTAATTTTTAGTCGTCAGATTATAACAATAGATCGCGATAAAACAAATTATTATGTAGGATAAAATTCCAAACATAGACCTCGTGGATGCCCATGTTCATTGTCCCCTTTTGTATAAATGAAACACATTTGCTCCTTTGTTTATTGAAAACGCAGATCATGTGTATGAACTTTATAAATATATCTGTGTATCACACCACATCTTGTCTAATCTCATGTTCATATAATAAACAAACTCATTGGATGAAGTATTGGAACTTTTCTTATATTTATATATACCATGCCCATGTTCCTCTTTGGACTCTCTTCTACAAGAACTAGAACTAGAAAGTTTCATACATGAAAACAATAGCAAAAATGGTGTTACCAAGTGTTGGAGTACAATTCACTCCATTCTCAATCCACAAAACACATACAACACGACCAACAACAAGACATTCACTTTCAAATTCAACCATAAACATGTCATCATCATTTCCCAAAAACACAAACAGAAAACTTCCAATTCTTCTATTCGATATCATGGACTTTGTCCGCGACCCTTTCTACAAACACATCCCTTCTTTCTTCGGTATGTCTTTCAACGAACTCATAGATTCCAAACACCCGACCGCGTGGTTTCAATTCGAAAAGGGTCTCATTGATGAGGTAAAACTTGATATTACTATCTTCATTTAGCATGGATAGTTTTCTTATTAATCCGTCTCACTTTCTTTTAGATGGAGCTAGCAAGAATTTTTTTCAAGGATGGAAGGGATTTGGACTTAGAAGGTTTGTCTCAATCATATTACTTATAGTCTAAAATCACTTTTCATTCTTACTTGCTTGTTTTTTATTCTATCATTTCTATGACAGGCCTTAAAACATGTTTGAGAAATGGATATTCATACATAGAAGGGATTGAACAATTGCTTCTAGCCTTAAAGAAAAATAACTTTGAAATGCATGCTTTTACTAATTATCCTATATGGTAAGACAAAACTTTATATTGTGATTTCTGTTTTGCTTTTCATGGCATTCTATAGAATGTTCTATATTTGTATTTGTAGGTACCAATTGGTCGAAGACAAGTTAAAGCTATCAAAATATTTATCTTGGACATTTTGTTCTTGTGCACATGGTATAACACATTATATCTCTCTCTCATAATTGTTTCATTATTAGTATTATATATTCTAGTGGAAAAAATAAAAGACTTATCTTTTCAAATAGTTATTTGAGAAAGTGTTGACCACTAGATCAGTAGTTAGAAAAATAATGGAGTTCTTTTATTACATTTTTTATTGTTAATTATACTCTACACATGTTTAAGGAATATAATCAAGTGTCAAGAACTCATTTACTATCAACATATATAATACAATTAACCACAATTTTAAACTCTATATTAACAACAATTTCAATTATTTAAATGGTAATTACTCTGGTACCTTTGAGTTTAGTTGGGTACCATTACCCTTGTCCAATCAAATGCTATTATTCAATTCTATTAAGAAGATCTTAAAGTCCCACATTGATTGGAGATAGAGCATTGAAAGAGTATATAGAGAGGAATACTCCTCACCTTATCAACCGGTTTTGTAAGGATGAGTTAGGTCAAACTCTAATAAATACCAATTTTTTTTTGCAATTATTTAATTTTAAAATAAATTTAAAATCTAAATCAATTTCCTTTATCTTGGGTACCTAAGAATTTACCTATTTAAATATACATAGTATATATTTATGGGAAATGCTAACGAGTGCCCCGGAGCACTGGTTAAGAGTCTAAAAAAGGAATATTTTGTTAAATATACTTGTATTTAATACATTACAAATAGAAATAATTGACTTATTTTAATGACAAAAAATGTCTGTTTCATTAAAAAAAGTGTATTCAATGGATTGAAAATTGAATTTATTAATTTATTTAAAGAATATTTTTTTTATATGGAAATCTTAAAGAGTGCCCCCGGGACACTCGCTATATTTATTAATCATTAATTTAATATGTATTTATTTAACATTATAAACTCTATTTAATTGTGTTACAGGAAAAAGGAAACCAGATATTGAATTCTATATAGAAGTTTTGAAGCATCTTAAAGTTGATCCAGCATATTGTATTTTCATAGATGACAGGTTTTAATTTATGAATAATACATACACTCGTGCTTGTGTGAAATCTTAGCGATTGTGTGTGTGTGATTTATTATATAGTTATTGTGTTCTCTCAGGCCAACAAATGTGGAGGCAGCAACTGAAGTTGGGATCAAGGGAGTCCATTTCAAGAATGTTGATTTACTTTGGGAAGAACTGTCATTGATGGGGATTGACATTTCAATAGATGAAGATCAATAATTTATTTTCTTTAATTAAGTATATATATATATATATATATATATATATATATATATATATATATATATATATATATATATATATATATATATATATATATATATATATATATATATATATATATATATATATATATATATATATATATATAAAACTGAATGGAAGAATGTGTCTGAGATATTGAATGAGCATTATATTTTATTCAACCAAAATTTAATCATGAAAATAATAAATCAAAATTTGTAGACAGAATTAAAAAAATTATTACTACCTAAGTTTTATAAAAGAAGAACAAAAGAAACAGTGAAAAAAATAATTAATTCTTATAAATAAATTGATCTTAAACATTAATTAAATGATAAAGAAACTAAGCGATAGTTTAGATAGGTAAAAGTTGTACCTAAATAAGAGAATAATACAAACCGCACAAATAAATAAGGAAAAACAAAAAACAACCTATCAAAAGACAAATTAACACAATTGAACCAACAAAAAGAAAAACATGCGCATAAAATTGAGGGAAAAGCTAGATTTCAGCTCGTCTGAATCACCATCGATATAAAAGAGTCTTTTAGAGGTATCACCAAGAAAATCCAACCACATGGTCATTACTAGAGTTTGACCTAACTCATCTTTACAAAATCGATTGGTAAGGTGAGGAGTGTCACTCTATATAAACTATTATTTCAATGTTGTATCTCCAATCAATGTGTGACTTTAGGATTTTACTAATAGTCATAACTACTATGCTCACTATTGACTTAGAGAATAAAATTCTCAAGCCAATTAGAGAAAGCGCAATAGTTACATGCTTGTCTACCAAGATACCATTTACAAGCTTGGAAAATACTTGTATTTATCACATACTTTTAATTAGTAAAGAAACTTGTACACACTATATCATTTCGAAAATTTCAGATTGACGACACATCAACATGCAAGATTATAAACACTGGCCTATGAAGATCCCTATGAATCATTAAACACTACCCTAACAACCTAAAGATCATATACTAGAATACTATTGCCATGTAACATGTCACATGTCACAAACACACAGAAAACACATTCAGTTGACCCTCTACATAGCGGACAAAGAGCACCCTCTAGACCTTTAAGACACCCTACTTAAAGAGATTCTCTCTAGTAGGGAACTTATCTTAAAGAAGTTTTCAGAAGAAAACAACTACTTTAGATGGGCCCAATTAATCTGAATAAGAGATATAACCAAGTCCACATGGTTGGGTGGGATCTTAGAAGGACAATCACACTTGACGAGAGATAAGCATAAGCAACACAAAAAGATGCCATATTTTAAATGACACCGCCCTATGTATCAGATTTTATTGGTAGGGTGACAATCTTAAGACCTACCATGAGTTTGTTCACCATCACATGTTGGTAAATAAAAAATGTTCTCTTCCACTTGAACTCCCAAGTTAAATTCTCATTATCACGCATCACCATCTCTCCAAAGGATGAACCTTGTTGATCAAATATACTAAAAAGCTTAGGAAACCAAACTTTAAAACGCAATGAAACCGATCCAAGAATCCTCCCAGAAGGATATAAGAAAGTTGGATCCCACTTTCTTCCTAAGGAAGGTCACAAAGCAATTAGAAGAGTCCATAACCAAGAAAAGGTACTCCTTTCCACCATGTGGATGTTAGGCGAAAGTTGGCAACTCTACCTGGCCAAAAGAACCAAATTAACAAGGGAAAGATCTCAAACACCCAAATTTAGAAAATGATAAGACTCACCAACACCATACCACTTGACCCAAGAAATCTTATAATCACCATTGAACCCACCCCCCAAAAATCTCCTTTAAATCCTTACATTCTTTTTCCAAAATTTGAGAGCAATTTTTAGAGGAAAAAAAACAATAAGAAGATAGGGATATCATTTAAAATAAAGTTATGTAAGACCACCTCTCTTCAGACTTACATATTTATGTCTCTACCAGAATAATTGACCAGAAATTAGGCTAACTAGAGGTTCCCACTTAGAGGAAAAGTAAGGATTTGAAGGGAAGAGTCTCAAACATACAATAAAAAAATCATCAGGTAATCCAAACATGCAAGATCTACCTTGACCCTTGTGAGAATGTTCTTAGAGGAATTCACTAGATGACCCAAACCTAACTCAAAACCCCTAATAATTGTCTTAATCACTCAAATATTATCCACCGAAATATCTAGAAAAGTAATCATTCATCCACATATTGAAGATGGAAGATACTTAATCCAAATAGCCCACACTAAGGTCGAAAAAAGGCTCATATTCACAACCTTAGTGAGCAACTTACTCAGGCCTTCGGCCACAAGCAGAAAAGGAAATGAGTGAAGGGTTGACCTTTCTTCTACCACTTTGGATGCTTTTTTAGTCAAACAACTATTAATCAAGGCTACAAAATTCTTGAAAACACATAAGCATACATTCAAAATCTCCAATTAGCATTAAAACCAAATTTAATAAGCATATAAAGTTGAATAAATATAAGAGATTACTAAAATAATCTTAGTTTTAACACCAAATTTTTCTTCAATAACTTAACAATTTATTTATATTTAAAGATTAGTCCTTATAAATTTAAGGAGTTTTGATTTTGAAACATGTAATTTTTCTTCTTTTTTGTCATTACAAATCAAATGCAGTGAATCTTCTTGATTTGATATCAAGGACTTTGGAACAACTACTCTGGACCGATCGAACGATCCAACAAGGTCAACCCAAATATGAAGACGCAATCAAAAGCTATGCACGCTCAGACCGACGAATAGGTGCACCCTCACTAAGGAGTCGCACACCACTCTCATCTCAACCGTTAGAATTCATCTAACAATCCACACACAAGGTGTCACATTCACCAAAGTACGATTCATATTACACACTTGTAAATTTTTTCTCTCCAAATTTATTGATTTGGACATTGAAATACTAATTTTAGAGGTATATTTCTCTCTATCCACTGATGACTTATATTGTCTTATTAGAAATATTTTACTATGGGTTTCACAAACCTACCACCAATTTCTTATTTGACGTCAAAATTAATATAGAATACATTCAAATTATTGAAATCCGTTAGATACAAATAGTTTATTAAAAAAAATAGAAGTATAAGTTTTCTCTACTAGACAAAATATGAGTTTTATATTATTAACATTTGAGAATCAATTAAAATATTTTATTTTATCAAAAGAGAATTAAATTTTAATATTGTGGTTGGAATTTGGAAAGGTATATTTAAATCAAAGAAATAAAATAAGATTAACAATCGGAGAAATCAAACAAGAGACAATATTTGTTGGAAGAGAATTGTGAGTGAAAGTTAGAACTCAGAAACCAAACAAACATGTCTATCAGTTCGTGCGTTAAGCCAATTTCTTTGCAGCTACAATTCCACCCAACAACATCATGCTTCCACTCCCACGTTTCTGGAACAACAACAACAACAACCTCGTCACTGTCTCTACCACCTCGTTCATCTCCTCTTCTCACTCAAACCACCGTTTTCCATTCCCAACCCAAACCACACCTCAAACGTTCTTCCACCACAATTCGCTGCTCTGGTACTTCCACTCTCTTTTCCCTTTCATGGGTTTTCACTTAATCACTATAAAGTCACAACCTTTACTTTTCCCCATATCAATTTCACCTTCAATTTATCTTAACCCCTTAGGGTTTTCTCTAATTCAATTCAATTTTCACTTTTTACAGCTTTATAGATAAGAATATGAATATATACAATTTGGGTTTTTTCTGATTTTGATTTTGTTTCAGCTTTGACTCCTGAATTGAAGAGCACGTTGGATAAAGTTGTTACTTCAAGCAAAATAGTTTTGTTTATGAAGGGTACTAAGGATTTTCCACAGTGTGGATTTTCTAATACAGTGGTGCAAATTTTGAAGTCTATGAATGCTTCTTTTGAAACTGTCAACATATTGGATAATGATATGGTGCGCCAGGGACTTAAGGAGTATAGCAGTTGGCCTACCTTTCCTCAGCTCTATATTGATGGAGAGTTTTTTGGTGGATGTGATATCACTGTTGGTATGTCCTTTTCATATTGAAGACGTGTTTGGTATCGACTCTAGACCAATACATTAGTTCACATTCAATCATTTTCATTTGGCGAACTATTACATGTGTTGGTGCGCGTTTGAATTGGTGTCATATCTGGTGTGTGTATCTTTGGGCTGATGCTTCGTAGCTGATTATGATTTTGCCTCTATCTTTGTTTGCTGCAATATTGGTTTAATAGATTCATGATGAATTGATGATAATATTAACATGTGTTTAACTTGTTTCCTCTTATACTTGTTTAATTTGGCTTGGTTCACTGATGGAATCATTTGAACATGAGCCAACAGGAATAGCAAATTGGTAATTGTAAATAAGTGAGCCAGAGTAAATAAGTTAATATGAAAGAGTTATGATAAATTTCAATGTTTTACATTTGAACTCCGAAACATGCTAATCAAGTTGCTGCTGGTGATTATCATGTTAAAACTAATGGAAATATTACATGTATATATCTCGCCCCCTTGTAATTGATTCATAAAAGTTGGAAGAAACAAAAACATAAAGTTGTTACTTTTCGTTTATGTCCTCTAGCTTTCATATGTTTACTGGTTGTTGTTACTATTAACTGCATAAGAATCAATTATTAAGTTTATCTTTTTAGCATCAGATCAGACTTTTATTGTAATCTCACTTTGTTTTTTTTCGCTACAGAGGCATATAAGAATGGAGAATTACAGGAACTGGTGGAGAAGGCAATGTGCTCATGAGGCACATTGAAGCAATGAGTTATACAGTGGCTTGGGGATAATGGACCAAATATATTTGTATGATATATTTTGTACTCACAAATGTCTATTATGATGAGTACTACAAATTGCAATTATGTTGACATTTGAGTACAAAGTAGAATATCTCATTGAATGGCCAATTATAGTGCTAGTTGCAGCTGCAAACTTTGTTCAATTAATCAACTTTCTTGCTTTTGTAATACTGTCATGTGCTGAATAAATATTACCGGATCATAGATTCAACTCGTTAAATCAGCCTCCTATTGTGCACATTGCCGCAGCATGAGCTTCATTCACAAAATTTTTTGTACCTGTTCAAATATCCCCTGTTTTTTCATCCGTTCGTGCGTTATTTTTCTCTCTTCGGATACTCATGGCTGCTATTGGAGAATCTTCTGGTTGGAAGAGTATTTTCACCAACTATGTCATCTCTCCATTCTTTATAGAGAGGTTGAATGGTTCTAATTAAGATAGTTAGGCTTCTAACATCAAATTAGTGTTATCAAGTCCACCATTTACCCTGATATTAAATTGATTTTATGTCTTTAATGTCACGTGTGAATCAATTTGGAAGCATATGAAAAAACTCTACACTAATGACACTGAATGTCTTTATGGGGTTTGGCACTTATTTTTTAATATTATTATTATTATTATTTTGAAAAGGATATAGAGGTCTATGCCAACATATATTGGTAATGTTTATTTCTACTTTGGAACCTCTCCATCAATATTCTCTTCTTCCCTCTTCTTCTCTATCTCTCTCTTAATTTCATAATCCCTCTTGATTATTATATGCTTTTTAATGATGAGTGAGAGTGAAATTAAGAGAGATAGAGAGGAAGGAGAGAATATTGATGGAGAGGATTCAAGTCTGTTTATTTTGCATTTCACGTGTTAATAAACTCCTACCTCCTGTCGAAAGCACTACACAACACCTTCATGCTCATTGCTATTAATGATTTCTCTCAAGAGTACTCTATCATTCATTATTAGATTTTGGATTTTTCCACTATTCCAGATATGCATATTACCTTTGCAATCCTTCTAAGGATAGTTTCAAAGCATTCTCTTGAGTCTCTTATCTCCTCTTATAACTTCTTAGGATAGTTTTAAAGCATTCACTTGAGTATCTTATCTCCTCTTACAACTAGTGACAATGTTTCCCTTGTGTTAGTTGGCAACAATAAGAATTGATTTTAAGGAGGGTCTTCTAACTCCAAATTGCGTTCCATGTCTAACTACTGTAACCAACTTGGATATACTATTAATCGTTGTTGGAAGTTGCATGGATGACCTCCACGTTAGGTGAGTGCGATGCAAGTTGGTCATTCAAACATTTTTCAGACCACACCTTCTCCTCATAGATCTACACCAAGGTATGAAGATTTTATGTGTCAGAGTAATTAGAACTCTAGTTCTACTGCTTTGGTTGTGTACATCAGTAATTCATATGTTTTTCTCTCTCAATCATCTTTTTTTTTTGCCCTTGAGTTCTTGATTATGGTGCATATGATCATGTTAATATAAACGTCTTTTCTCTTTCTTCTCTACCTTCAATTTTTTACATACTATAACTTCTTTCAATAGTTCTCAAACCTGAAAGGATTATCACTGTTTAAGTTTTACCCTTTCTCTTAGTTGTTTTTGTTCTCTATGTATCTAGTTGTTCATTTAATATACTTCCAGTCAGACGTTGAACCTATTCTCATGATTCTATATGATAATGTTATCCTGAGGGACCGGAGTTCGAGACAGACGATTGGCGTCAGATGTGAGTCTAAATGACATTACTACCTATTTGTGTCATCTAAGACATGTTCAACTGGAGATTCTCTACTTACTACTTCACATTGTCAATCGTGTCAAAAATCGGTGTTAGGTTTAAACAAGTTGTCTAATTTACATTGTGAGTTGTGTCCGTCCTTGTCTTCCCAAACTACAAAAACCAGCTCAATTGGGTCATCCAAGTCTTCTTAAACTATAGACATAGTTTCAAATGTAAAGCTCGTTTGGTAGCCAAAGAATACACTCACATTTTTGGGTTTGATTATAGTAATACTTTCTCGTCGATATCCAAGATGGAATCAGTTAAACTTCTTCTCGCTATTGTGGTAGCCCAATCTAACGATGGTTTGAAGTGTCCTAACCTAAAGATGGTTTGGTAATTTTAAGAGGATCGTTATGGATATTTTGGAGGGAAAATGTTTATTAAGCGTAAAATCAACTGATACTTCTATGGATCCAAGTGTCAAACTCCTACTTAATTTGAGACAGTCTTTACCCTGCTCAGGGTGATATAGGAGATTGGTTGAAAAGTTGAATTATCTCATATTCACTCATCCCAAATTTTCCTTTGCAAATAGCACGATAAGCCAATTCGTAAATTCTCCTTACCAAGAACAAGAACACATGTATATTGTTATTCGGATTATGAGACATATCAAAGGTGCTCCAAATCATTTATCGAGATAGATGACATACTCAGATAATTGAATACTTAAATGTTGTTGATCGGAAAGGCTCATCCATGTGTATTGTGCATTTGTTGGAAGAAATTTGATATCCCGAAAAGGTAAGAAATAAACTGTGGTTGCAAGATCAAGCACCACCGCGATATAATATAGGTCATGGCACTAGAAACATGTGAGTTTATTTAATTGAAGCACTTGCTCAAAAAATTTCAATTTGAAATAGCAACACCAATGACACTTAGTTGTGAATAATCAAGTTGCATGAAATATTGCTTCAAATTCAATTTTTTATGAGAGGGCCAAATGTATTAAAATAAACTTTCATTTTGTCAAAGAAAAGATGGAGTTGCCACATGCTTTATCAACTCTAACGATTAATTGAAATATTTTACGAAGTCCCTACAAAGTTCCAGAATTAATTAAGTTCCAAATATATATAATAAAGGTTGTTCCAGCCGAAAGATGATCCCAGACCTGTCTGACCTACCGTTAGCTTTGCAGTATATATGTTGCAAGTTTAGTGTAATTGACTTATGCTACAACTTTACAAAGAGTGTTTATATTTATAAATATATTTAGAATATAATATTTTATAATATATTCTTTATCTAATTAATACAACTAGCTCTATAACATAATAAAAGTTCAATAGTGCTATTCAACCACACAATTCTAATGAACAGAAATATCCTTATGATAAGTATTATTTGTGTCCAGAAGAACTTCTTTTATAGATTGAGTGAATGAAGGCTTATGCGCATCAATCAGTTACATGTGGAAGTCAGGCTCAAAGGGGAAATATTATATATTAGACAAGGTAAGGAGTTAAGTGGCATATGGTTGAAAAAATGAAATAAACATTTCTAATGGTGGTGGTTGAAAATTGGAAAACAACATATTAACATAATAAAAGCTTATCAGATCAAAATAATGTACTATTTTTATGCATCATCTTTATTAGTATAATTTTCTTTGTATACATGTAGCTAATTATCTCAATATCTATGTACTTGTGGAAATATTTATATTAGATGCGTGTAAAAAAAGTACCTTGCCCATAACAATTAACAGTTATTCAGCACATCAAAGATACAAAATCTATAAAGAATAAAAACTGATAAGTATGTTACATTCTGAGGAACTCTTGATTCACAATAATGCCTGCAAAAACAAGTTCAGTGTCACTTCCCTTTGCACAAAAATACAGCATGGGCTATACAAGGTTAGATGAAACGTGACAAAAGAATATCAGACAACGATGACAATCATCAAAGAATACCAGACAGACGAAACCAAAATCCGTATCCGCATGTTTTATCCACACGCATCAGCTTTTGATGCAGGAATATTCGGTTAGGAATACTATGGTTTTTGAAGAGATCCGTGCAGCATATTCTCCCACTTGCAAACTGTGAATATTTTAGAGTCATTAATTGCCTCAGTTCTAAATTATGATTCTGCTTCCATTGTAATACTACATCCACGGTTGTAAAAATCATGTAATGGCCTGATGATTGTGCATCGACGATAATGACTGTCGTTTGACGCAGAGACACCTATGCTAAGTTCCATTGCTTTTTATTTGAGAAGAGTGGAGCAAAGACTGTGCAGCTAATAATCTCTCCCTTAACATAGCATTATACTCGTACAAATTTTCGAGATTCTTCTGAACATCAGACATGTCCATTTCAGAACCACTCTTGCATTCTGCATCAAATTTATAAGCTAGATGTAAGTAAAAGCACTAGCAAATGATCATTGAAACTTGTGCAGGTGGTCCTTTTAAGTTTCACTATTTTCCCATTGTTTAATACTCCTCAATATACGTTATATAACTATTTTAGACATATATGGCTGCGCTGTGTTACAACTTACAAAAGCTGTGAAGTTGCTATCACAATGTTATTTGTGATCATAATAGAGTTAGCGAAACCAAAGGTCATTAGCACTTTATCAAGACAAAATATAGAGCCATGATAGACATTTGTGATGGTTAGACAGTGGATCTAAGATCGCAGTTTCACTTTGAAGCTCGATAAAGTAGCATTCAAAGAACTTATTTCACGTGCACGTGTTTATAAACACTGATAATTAGTAAGCTGGTATGAACATACCTAGTGAAGGTGGAGGTGGAATAAAGTTATCATCAATAATAGACGATTCTCGAGGTTGAGATGATGGGAAATCTCTGCTTGAACCAACACTCTGCAGCCTTGCCGTATTTTCATAATGCAGTGTTGAATCATTTGTAGATTCAAGCGGTTTGCTGCTCAATGTCTGAAAGAAAACATTGAAATCAATTATAAATAAAATGCTTGGCAGCAACCATATATTTTAGTAGAAAAACTAACGAATATACAATGACAGCTTTACCTTGCTGGCAGGTAAACTCGGTTTCTTGTACAAATTTACAGAACTTGCTCTGCTCTGCTGCCTTCGCTTACGTGATGATCCACTGCCACGAACTGAATGCAACATTAACCCATCGCAACAAGGTTCATTTTTAGATTTATCATATTCGTCAGCATCCATTGTCGGACAGCCGTAGGTGTACTTTACGTATTTCCTCAACTGGTTAAAAGATAAAATATCAGTCATATAACCAGCAAATAAGAAGCTTAGCTATTATTGATCATAAGGAAATTAAATGTGAAATATACAAGATGTTTTCAGAACAACAAAGAAATTACTTTGGCCCAATTATCTTGAGCTTTACGCCGATTTCTAATTGACTGCAAAACACTGTCCTCATTTCTGAGCTTCTTTACCCTGTATTCGCACTAGAATTTTAAAAGAGGGTAAGAATAATATGGAATATAACTATATCCGTATGAAAAAACTATTACTCAATTAGGCCATAAGTGATAAGAATAAGAATAAGAATCCTAATTGAATATTATCGAGAAAGGAAGAAGTGTACCTGTATCAATAGATAGAAAAAGATGCCTATGCTAATGCAATACAGGCCACCAAGGTCTGCAAGGAAGCTCACTGCAGATACCGACAAGTAAGGTTACATTTAATTATACTATTTTTTCAAATGCTAATGGGTCAACGTGTCTGTGTTGTGTCCGTGTTTATGTCAGTGCTTCATAAGATGATAGTATCCGGTGACTAGTACGAGAATGAACAAAATTAAGAGTGCTAATAAAAATATGATACAATAAATTGGAAGGAAATAGCTACAGGCTTAAGCAAACAACAAAATCACATGAGAAAGATAGCTTGCATGCACAAGTTCTAGAAAGATGCTTACCAGGACCCAAAATATTCTCTTTATCAACCTCCACAACATAAGCAGAGAGAAAATTGATATACAATGTTGTGTTGACTAGTCCATCAACAGAATTTTCAAGGGACGTTCGAAGTTGATTTGTATCGCGGAAAACTGAACCAGGGAGGAACTCGTGAAACAAAGGCTGAATGAGCTTTAGATCGTGTAAATTATGGTATATTCGAGGAAAAAGATTGAATTTCAAAATATTTGATTGTCTCCCTCTGAATGTAACTGGTCTATCATCAAAAGTGCTTCCGTTCTTTAGTGTTCCATTAACAAAACTAACGTGTTTTTTAGCACTATCCGTTGCAGAGAGATGGAATTCGTAACCAACAGCAGTGGCAGGACTATTTGGTAGATCAACAAATCGCCACGAAATGTACATGTGATCGGAGACGAGCTTGCAACCTTTACACTTGAGTGCTATGGTTGGTCCCTTGCTCGAGTTGTGACATGAGTAGTTTGCTAAAGTTGACAGTGAAACAACTCTTTCGTCAATAAAGCCTGGATTCCCCGAAACTAAATTACCGAGATCACGTAGATTTGCACAGCTCATACTAGATACAGTTGTTATATTAAACTCCATATCATTGAGAAATGAGGTTAACTCTGACGCACTTGTTGCTCTTACATTATGAACCTCAATCGATCTCTTCGATATGATCTGGTACAACAACCTAATGAAAATTGGACAGCCGAGTACAAAAAAGACTTATAACAAATAGAAATCGAAGCGTAATAAGAAGAAAAAAAAACTATTCCTGATAATGTGATGATAAGGCATCAAAGACTCACGCAGCAAATAAACCGATAAATAGTATCCAACTTGCTATGGAGAAAGCTCCACCAAGTTCAGTTTTGCGTTTGGTTACTACTTTTTTATCATCCTACAAGAAAACAAAATGCCTCTCAATAAATTATTTTCCACATATAAATAGGGAGGGTTGAGTTAGAGAGTCGACAACCAACGTAAAACTTTGTCGAATCTCTATGACATGAATCATAGTTAGCAATTGACTGCGAAGTACAAGAGCATTTGTACATTAACAAAACATCAACTAACCTAACTGATAAACCGAATTAACCGTAACTAAACTATCTACCGTTTTGTTGCTATAAACTAACTTAACTAAACACCAACTACTTTAACTGATAAACACAGCGTGTGTTTGGTTCTGCGGCAACGAATATTAATTCAGGGTGAATTGATTCTAGTTAAAAGTGAGTTGGATATAAAGTGATTTATATTTGGATACATTTATGTAAAAGTGAAGTTATGTAAAATGTGTTAAACAACAAACTTCAGCTTGAAAAGCTACAAATTTTAGCTTCAAAGTTCAATTTTGAAGACAGAATCAATTCTATTTTAGAAGAACTAAACACCTCAAAATCATTCCAAAATCAATTCTACACTTCTAGAATTTGCTTTTGTTTGATAAACCAAACATTCACATAATTAACTTAAATGAAATATATAAAAAAAAATATTTGTAATAAAACAAAACAAAGTACTAACCAACCAATGTCTGGTAGCAAAGCAAACATCCAACCTACTAATAAACCACCTAAGTTTGAACCAAACACCACGGCCATCACCAAGGCTCATGAACCTAAGAAAAAAGCAAAACAGAAGCCAAGAGAGAAGCATAACAAGCGTGGCTTCCAAGAACACAGCTTGTGATTGTGTAAACTTCTTGATGTTATCAAAGCCAGAAAGTGTCTCTGGGAGTTTAAAAGCATAGTAGTCAACACCAGAATCTGTGGTTATAGTTGAATCTGCCTCAAAGAGGTTGCAAGTCTTAGCCACAACGTTGAGAACATAGCCAGGTGAACAGGCACAAAAGGTACCATTGTAGGTGATGGAATTTGAAGGACAACCCATTGAAAAATTGAGGTAACTACTACCTACCCAGTTGAGAAAAACAAAAAAGATTCAAACTTGAAGGTGGATTTGGGTGTTTGAACATGAGAGATGAAATGGGGTTGATCTTGTTTGATGAATTGTTTGAATTGAAAGTTGAAACAGTAAATTAGGATTCAAGACAGACATAAACAACAGAAACAAAGCATTTAATGTTTTCTGTTATAATTAATGTGTGCGTGTGAGAGTTTCTTAGCGTTGAAGGAGTTGTGAAAGATAAAGAAAAGAATTGGATTAAAAGTTGGTGTTGCTGTTTGTAGCTGGGTTTTAGAATTTCGACAACTTTTGTTTTTGTTTATGTTTTGGTTTTGCGTGTGTGTTTTGTTTTGGTCTGTGCTTTTTTTTACAAATCAGAGTCACAAAGCATATAGTCTATCTTGATGATTTCATTTGTGATTTTGTTTTTCCTTTTTAATTTTTTTGTTTTTTCATATTTATAAAAAATATAAAATTACAGGAGTAATTGCTTGCAGCAAGAGATCACAAAAATATTCATACTCGCAGATATCTATTAATAAAATCTGTCACGGGTATGGAGCGAGTAGTTTAATAGATATTCACGGATAAAATAAATGGATATTATAAATAGACATGGATATGTGATTAATGTTATCCGTACCAGCAGATATCTGTATTCGTTAATAAAATATAAAAATTATTTAAATATTATTAGTTTATTATACTTTAACTTTTCATCTTCTAAAAAATAGTCTCCTTATATATATTTTTGTGTAGTTTTCTTTGAAGAAAACCTCTGTATTACATACAAATTTTATTGGTCATTTTATATTTAAGCTTTTTCTATACTCCTTACTTCACTTCAATAAATCTACCGTCCAACCAACCAGCTCTTTTCCCGTCCAATCAGTGTCATCCTTTCTACTCCTCCGTCGTCCGCTCTTCCACCATAACTCACAATCACAAATTCACAATATCATTCTTTTTTTTAAATGAAATGTATGGATATTATGCAGGTGAAAATGAAGGAAATTAATGTGATGAAATTTTGTTGTTAAAATAAGATAGATTTGTATGAATGTTATATGTAAGGTTGTTATCGGTCCGGTCTGGTCCGGATATTTGCTATCCCGAGAACCGGACCGAAATAGTAATCGGATAAATCCGGACCGGACCGCAGCAGTGATGGATCAATTTTTTAGACCGAAACCGGACCGTTACTTCGGATATCCGACAAAAGTATCCAATATAGTATCCATTTTTGGTATCGGATAAAAAAATTATTCATTCCCGAACCGAGTATTTTTTCGACCGGTCCAATGGACCGGTTCCACTGGTCTGGTTCCCGGTGCGGTTCTCGGATCCAATGGACCAAATACAACCCTAGTTATATGATAATAAAGTTTTGCGTCTTTGAAAGAAGTTGAAAATAATTTTTTCAAAATATACCTTTAAAAAAATAGTGTTATCTATGGATATCTGTAAATATGTGCAGATATCTTAAAATCCACTTATTACCCGTTTAGCGGATATCTAACAAATATGAATATCATATTTATCCAACGGAAAGGACACGGATATCGTATATCCGTCTCATATATATCCATTTACATTTGCAGTCCACCCAAATAAGGAAATAAATTGTCGTGAATGCCCATATTAAAAACAAAAATTAATCTATCAATATTTTTTCATTTTTTAACATATTTTATTATTGAATGGACGAAGAATGCCCTTGGCACATAGATTTTATCCATTCAGAGTCAAACTCTTTTTTTGTTCTTAAAAAAAGTCACATTAATTTTTTGGTTTTTTTATTATTTTTTTAATACATTAATTTTTTTAAAATATAATAATAAATAAATAAATAAGTTCACCTATTGAGTTGTTAAAACTTGAAAGTTTTTTTTAACACTCTCATACACTTAAATTTAGTTGGGTATCATTACCTTCCTCCAATTAAATAAAAATATTCAGTGCCACATCATTTTTTAATATTTTTTATCTTTTAAAATATTAAAGTTTTAAATCAATTAACACTAAAAATATCGATACCTAACTAAAACGGTACCAAAGATTTTGCCTTTTTTTTTTCTTTCTATTTGATTTTGTACACATTCTTCATTAGTTTGTTTAATGACTTTCTATAAATAGCAAATACTATTCATTACATTTGTCTTCTACTAGTAGAAGGATATGAGTGTTTGTCTAGATCCGGATTGTAATTTTAGAATATTTATTGTAGTCATCAACACGAGTTTTTGATAGTTAAATGGTCAAACTAGAAAGGTGAGAAAATTAGAATGGTGTTGTTCATGCATAATCTTGATGGATGATAGCCTAGATGATACCTATCTATACCAATAGGATCGTATACATAATGATTTAGATAGTTATTTTATGTTTGAAACTCATAGAAGAGAAGTTTACAAAAGAGTTAAAGATTCACTTGTTTTATATTTTGTCGTTGAATATATTATTAAGATGTATGTTAGACTTTAATTGATGTAACTTTATTTTATGTTTATGTTTTGTTGTGTAGTAATTGGAAATATATAAATTTAAATATATTTCATACTTCTTGTAGCAAATAAATTACATTAGACTAACTAATAACTTGATTATAAGATGAACAAAAAAAGTAAACACAATTATTTAGAAGTGACTGAAGCGTTTGGACAGCTTATGCGACTATGGTCAGTTAGGTCATATCTTCTTTTTTGTTTCTCAACATTGTCCATTTTGGTTTTATATAGGTAGTGTTTGGGCATCCTTTCTTTTGCATTCGCATAGACATTGTGGCAAAGTGTAAATCCTTCATATTAAGGCCCATATTCATGGTCGAGAAGTCCAATAAAGCTTTCCATATAAACCTTAAATGTGTTAACAACTTTGTACACATCTGATGTGTGTAAAGAGTAGTCTTGGTGTATAGTAGAGCTTGATACAATAACATGTGAGCAAGGTAAATGGAAAGCTTTAAATTTTTCATAGTCACACCATTATTTTTTAAGGTCAACATTGAAATGACCCATTGGACGACCTTCGTTTTGGTTAAACGTTTCACGGGCCATGAAATAGAATATCTTACCATCAAATTTCAAGATTATGAGTGTTGCATTTTAGTATTTCTTCAGTGATAGCTTTATTGCAATTATCGTATAAACTTGCTCTGAAATTAATTTATTTCGGTCATGTCCCCACTTTTCAAATAAAGATCACAAATAGTATGTTAATTGTACCAAAGTAATGATAGGTAGGTTCTGGTTGGCCTTAAACATCAAATTTATTGATTTGACAAGGTTAGTTGTCATGTGGCCTCAGACCTCCGTCATACGCCCCGACCCTTTTTTTTTTTGAAATATTGTCTATTCACCTTAAAGCATGTATATTTGGTTGCCATATTTATTCATGTTAGTAATTGAATATAGACTTATTCAATGCATGTCGCGTATAGGCAAAATTAACAAAGATAATTAAAAATATATAGTGGTTTAAGTTGTAGTAGTAGGATAGATATAAATTGTTACTCATGTTAATAATTTTTTTGCGAAATTCTTTGTCTTTAATGTCACGCATGAAGTTTTGTTGATGAAGATGGAGGTGGACTCATTTCATACTACTCCGTAAGATTGCAACGATTGTGTCGGATATACTAGCTGTGAAGATTGTACATCATCATCAAAATGAACATATAACTCAATCATGTTCAGCTGAGTAAAGGTTATATGACATTGAAACAGTTTGACATTGTCGTCGTCTTCAATTTTCTACATTGTGTAAAAGACATTAATATCAACTCCATTATTTAATGGATGACCATATATAATTTTGGACACACAACATTGTAATTTTTTTCTATTCGATTCTTCATATGAGTGGCGGAGTTAGAAATTTTAGAGAATCTGGGCAAAAAATTTACACCCTATTTTTACTAATTTTACACCATGTTTTTACTAATTTTGTCTTTGATTTTGTCTAAAAATTGTCCTTGATTTTATCCAAAAATTTCACACCCTGTTTTTACTAATTTTGTCTCTGGTGTTGTCTAAAAATTGACTATTATATGAGGAGTATACAACAAAGGAGGGGTTGAGCCTGGACACATGTCCGGGGTTGTAGATCCGCGACAAAAATCAAATTTATAATGAATATTGAATAATTTGTCATCTCTATTATAAAAACGATAATCCAACAATTGTGTAAAATTTTGCTATTATTACACTTTTATTTATTTTTAATTTCCATATCCTCATATTTATTTATTTTATTTCTATATGCAGGGATGAACCCAAAACTTTTAAACAGTGGGGGCAAATTTTATACACAAATATATAATATTAAAAATATATTTTGAAAATATTATCATTCATGAAAATTTTCCTATGATTATTGAAAATGTTTATAGAAAAAAACTAACTTTAATGGAAATTTGTTATACCCCATAAATTTTGACCCTACTAATGCAATATATATTTTCATGACTAGTGTTATATTTGTTGTGTTTTAGAAGTTAGTGGGGGCATGTGCCCCCAATATCATGCAAGTAGATCTGTCCCTGTCTATATGTTATAGAAAGAGCACAACAAAAAGGTTTAAAGTATACTCACATTCACCACTCATTCCTACTTCATAAATACTATCGTATTTAAATAAAGACGGGTTTTTTCAATTTTGCAAAAATAGGTAGTTTAACCATGGATTTATGTTTTATTGTTCTCTTACTAGAGAGATGAAGGCTCGAAACACATATTTCAACGGATGAATATCCTATAACATTGGAAGATGTGAGTCTGCTTTTTTTTTTTACTAAAAAGATATTCATTCATTCAAATTGAAAAATACATCGATCATTACAAATTCAAGATCGCTAAAAACTGAAAAAGATGAATCTAGAAACAATCTTGCAGCACCTATGTTAAAAGCATATCACGGCAACATGAAAGTGTCATACAAATATGACAAAATAATAGTCACCAGAATATTCATACTTCTGGATCTGCAACATTGACGCTCAAGTCTTCCTCAGATCTGCAAAGATTTGAAGGAAATATGTCAATCTGAACCAACAAATACCGTACTAAGACGAAAAATCAACAAACACCGTACTAAGACAGGAAAACCAACAAACACCGCACAAGACGATGAAAACTTAAAAAACACAATAAAGAAAAAAAGCAAATCTATATGGATAACCACTTATTTAAATAAAAAGAGAAAGAAAAACGGTGTTGAGGGGTGATTTCTAGCCAAAAACCATTCATACGATCGAAGAATGAAAAGAGAGAAAAGTTGAGAGGAGAAAAGAGAAATATTTGCTAAATTTTTTTTAATCGTATGTGAGTCTGCTCTTGGATATTCGAATAAATGAAAAAGTTGTAAATGATAACAGTAAAATGAAGAGATAAAAAAATTGCGAGAATAAAATGACTATTAAACTTTTTATGAATGATTTTCACTAACACCATCTCTCTTCATATAGTTTTCCATGCCAAAATATATATTCTATTCCTCGTTACTAAATTTTTAACGCCAGACAAAATTAATAATTATGTGCATTCTTTGTTGGCTTTTTTTACTACACTTTGTAGGAATATATGCAACGTGACTTCAAGTTTGAGTTTGACGATAGAGAAAATTTATTTCTAAACAAAAAAATGTATTTTTGTTATTTCCAATATTTTTAAAAAGTAGACAGAGTTATCCTCACTTCAATAGTCAATTATCCCTTTCATAGGAAAAAAATAACAAGTTTAAAAAATAAAATAGAACATATTTTTTTATAAATTAAACATAATTCACATCGGTTTCTTAATGAGATGTGTCTTTATACGAATCTTAGAAACACACAACTCAACTCTATTTTGTATTGATTAAAAAATTCATTAAATTATTTAATGGATTCCATATAAATTTTAATCAATTAAAGTGTGTGATAGTTTGTTACTAGCACACATCTCTTTTAAACCGGTGGAGAATCAAATGATACCATCACTTTCACTTCAATATATTAACACTTTTTATAAAAAACTATATCATGCAGCTGGCATCTAAGCTGATTATTCGTCAAAATATAAATTAAAAATTGTAAAACAAACAAGAAATGAAAAGGAAAACTTTATGATTAGTTATACAACACAATATTCACAAGTAAAATAAATATAATAACTCAGAATTCCCTCCTACTACGGGCAAGATCACTTGCTAAATCTTCATGTTGCTCACATTTTTCCAAGAATTTCTTATAACCAGGATTATAAGCAACAACAAGACGCAGATACTTTGCTGCTTCGGCCTTTTGACCAGCATCATATAAAGTGCTGTAAACACAAGAAATCAAATCCAATTTTATTAGCAAAATGGAAATAAGAAAATCAAAGTTTTGACATTAATTAAGGTATTTAACCATGTTGTACCTGGCAAGCAGCAGCAACCCATCAAAATAATAGCCTTTGCTAGTAGGATCTTCGGGCTCTTCCATATTTGCAACTCTTTCAAAGTGTACCCGTCCTTCTTCCTTCTTTCCCTGCCATAAAGAAAATTGAAGAAAAAAGAAAACCAAAGCCAATCCTGAGAAAGAACTAGAAGCATGATATTTGTAAAGAGACATTAACATTGCAAATTAATAGATACACACATACATCAGTACTCATTAGTCAATATACAATCACGATTATAATTAATAAAATACTTGTGATCATAACATATATTCTTTCTACTATGAATGGAAGAAAAAAATGTCTTTAGTTGGAAGATATATCATATCCGAATAACAATTGTGTCTTTAGTTAGTGAGAAGTGTCAAAATATGTATGTATTTAAGTATTTTATGGCCATATATCAAAATACTTTTACAGACAGAAGTTTGATAAAAACAAATAAAAACTGAAGTAAGAATTTCACCTGTCGTTCACAGGCAATTCCAGCCCATTGAGATGAAAGAATCAAAAAATCAACCTCTTCTGGATCAGTTGGGATGCCAGCCAGTGAAAGCTAATGAAAATTCGGTAAATAATTAGGCATTAACAGTGCAAATGAAGTGAAATGAGACAATAAATTTCTAATCCAAGTTAAAATGAAAAATAGCATTCAGAAGTATAGTTCAGAGGAACAAATACCAGACCAAACATAATAAATAAAAACAGAATAGCAAAACGGAGGCAAATAAGAATTCACACCTTTGATATTGCACGCTCAAAGTATTCAACGGCTTCATCATTTATTTGTTTCAGCAAGAGAACCCGTCCCATTAGAACCAAAGCTCGCAAGTATTCAGGGTCCTTATCAAGTGCTAGTCTGTATATGGGAGTTAATAAAGCATTTCCCCATCAATCATAGATAAGGCTTAAAATTACAATAACACTAGGAATTTCCTTTTCTGTTAATTCTTCTCCCACTCTGAAGAAATTAAAAAGGATAACTCACTTTAGTAACTAGAAAGGATAACTTACTTTAGTAAAGGTATTGCACTTTCTTTATCATTACTGGATAGAAATGGGACTGCAAGCTGCAAACAAAAACAACCCTTTAATTGGTGACAACCCTTTAATAAGGTTTTAATGGCATATCACACATGATGCATGTTCATGTTCTTATTCACTCACAGTGGTTAGTTCTACAGGGGACATGTTCTCTATAGGTATTTTATGCCACTTTTCAGGTGAATCCAGCGGGTTCTTTTCGGGAGAAACATTTTCCTTCGTAGCTGCTATAGTACTATTGTCTTGTAAACGAGGCGTTTCAGAAGCACCAATTTGCTCAGAACCTGCTTTTTGACGATTCTTGTCAATTAAGCCCAATTCTCCAAGGATAGTAGGATTTCTAAGAGCAAAGTGCTGCAAAGTTTATTTAGGATTTATTGTACATAGTAGTTCAAACTTAAAAAAACTTACAATGCACAAAGTTTTCTTACTAACCTGAACTAGTGTTAATGAACTATTGGTAATCCAATAGAGTTGGCTTCCCTGAAAGAATAAATTTCAGTAACATAAGACTACAACGTTCAGATTATAGCAAGAGATGGCATGAGACCTGAGTTTACCATAAAATAAAGCAACTGCCAACTAGAATGAAAAAGGGCACATACGCAAAACAGAATGTTGCAGTAATGTGATTGCTAACAAATCTTCTGTTAGAATTATGAGAAACCAATATAGCATCAAGCTACTCATTTTATTTTTTATAGGTATTGATGAGTAATCCTAAACCTAGTTAGTTAGTAAGTAGAAATATGGTTGGGAGAAATAATAAGGCACCTTGCCTGTAAATAAAGAAGAGTGAGAGAGAGAGAGAGAAGGTAGCTTGTCATTTTGAAAGAGTCGAGGCCTTTTGGCATTAGGAGGTGCACTCTCAGAATCTGAGCAACATTGTAATCTTGGAAACTTAACCTATTCTTTTGTAATAAGAGACAAGTTCAAATCAAATGGACAAGGGAAACCTATCAATGCAAGTAAGGCTGTTCATGGTACAGTGCGTGAGAAAAACTGAACCGAATTGAATCAAATCATAGTAAAAATTCAGTCGAACTGAACCAAACCGTTTCAATTTTCTAAGAACCGAACTAAACCAAAATTATTGGTTTGGTATACCGTTTCGAAATTCCAAACCGTTAGAAGACAATTTTTCCTAAACCGAACCGTTTATCAAAGAACCGAACCGTTTAGCTATTTTTCAATTTTTTTTTTTTAATTTAACTTGTTTTAAGCATTTTTCATTTTCAGTTTTTGTTCGGTTCGGGTTAAGTTTCAGTTTGGTTCGGTTTCAGTAACGGTTCGGTTCTAAAACTGTTTGTGCATAATGGTTTGGTTCACCAACCAAACATAACGGTTCAGTTATTTTAACTTCAGTTCGGTTCGGCGGTTCGGTTCAGTTCTTGGATTTTTTTTGAACAGCCCTAAATGTAAGTTCAGAATAAGAGAATGTACCGCTAGACTGAAATGTTGCCGAAATTTTAACTCTATCTAGTATCAACTACTGCAGTCAGGGTATTAAGTTACCTTATTAATCAGATTGAGTAACAAATGAAAATAGACTAATGGATTATAAGGAAATAGTTATTTAAAAAATTACAGGTTTCCTTAATCTTCTGCAACCATGCATCCCAATTACCCAGTGAGCCGTGCTTACAGATATCTTGCATAATAAGATAGCTTCAAATGTAGGATTATTCGTAAATTGTGTAGTCAATTCTTGGTTTTTAATTTTTAAACCATGCCGTCTTTGAAATCTAGTAGTAACCATCTCTCATCTATATATCATATAAGGTATACAACCATAAATTCTCATAAAGCATCGTAGAGATTTCATTTATCCAACTAACATCCTAACAGCGCAAAATATATAAGGATTAAAATTACCTGAGGAATACAAAAGCCAATGAAAGCTATAGGCAGTGTTAGAAAGTCCAAGTATCGCTTGTAGTACTGCATTAACAAAAATATTTCTCATTTAATTGTTGAATTACTGTTTTTAATTCAGTGAACAGAAGCGTACACAACATTCTTAAACACTATTTGTAAACTGAAATAAAGATATTTATATAACAGAAAATGCTAATACACAGAAATGTCCTCCGTTTTTATATCAACTTTGTTTTTGCCGAGGAAAATTAATACGAAGTAACACATTAAAACTGTTACACTCACAGTGGATAACAAGCCAAAAATGTCCTTCGTTTCTTCAACCAAAGGTTTCTTAAAGGATACCTGATAAACAAAGAACATAAATCAGTACACAGTCTATGAATGACTTATCCATGCCCTTTGCAAACCAACAAGACTTTGAGAGAAAGTGCAATTGCACATACCAAACACATCCCAGGCAGAAAGCAATAAATCTACTCTATTATGCATTAAACTGGAAAGTGATTATTATTTTAAAGCACGTAGAATATTAGTTATTATACTATATCTGTATATTATTGTATTGTTGACTGAGCTACTAGTGAGACAGCAATGTAGCTTGTTTAATAAAGGGGAAAAAACCAACAAAATTTGATTTCATCATTATAAGCATAATAACAGAGGCAAGCATACGGCACGTATTGGATTGCCTAACTTGAGAAATCACTGGCCATTGATCAATTCCTTTATGTCCATCAAGTTTGCCAGCTATTTTGGCTCAGTAATCATACCTTTTATTATATTATATCAGCTGCCCCAAATATCCTGTGAAGTAGTTGGCTTCTTCACCACTCAACTACATCCCAACTTTATCACGGGGGTGGCCAAAAAGACATGCTGATATATTTAGGATTAAATTTTTTTTTGGAGAACTAAATTAAACTACTTCATGTTAAATGAACGCCTTTGTTGATATTTGTAAATATAGTGTTAAGAATATTTGTATATAGAATAGTCCCACATCGACTATATTATGTAATTAGCTGTAATCTCTCTATATATAATAAAGTCTCCGTAGTGCTTTACAAGACACACGGTTTATTCAAATGCCTCTTAGTCTTTCGTATCTTAACATGGTATCAGAGCCTGGTTCCACGGCTTCGGTTGCACACATTGGTAATTCATCTGTTTGCCTCTCTCAATCATCTCCTCTTGGTCCTTGGGTCCTCGATTCTGGTGCGTCTGATCATGTTACCGGTAATAAAGGTTTTTTCTCTTCCATCTCTACCTCTGGTTTCTTACCTAGTATAACCGCCGCAAATGGTTCTCAAACCCAATCCCAAGGGATTGGTACTGTTCAAATCCTATCATCTCTCTCTGTTACTTCTGTCCTATATGTACCTAATTGTCCGTTTAATTTACTGTCAGTCAGTCGTTTAACTCGTGCCCTTAATTGTTCTATCACCTTTACTAATAGTGCTGTTACTTTGCAGGATCGGAGTTCGGGGAAGACGATTGGCGTCGGATGTGAGTCTCAAGGCCTCTACTACTTCTCTGCGTCATCCACCACATGCTCTGCCACAGATTCTCCACTCATTATACATGCGCAGTTAGGTCATCCAGGTCTTCCCAAGCTCCAAAAGATGGTGTCCAGCTTATCTAAATTATCTAGTTTACATTGTGAGTCTTGTCAGTTAGGGAAACATACTCGTAGTCACTTTCCCAATCGAGTCAATAAACGGGCTGCGTCCCCTTTTGCTTTAGTTCACTCCGATGTTTGGGGTCCTTCGCGTACTGAGTCTACTTTTGGGTCTAGGTATTTTGTCACTTTTATTGATGATTTTTCACGTTGCACGTGGCTATTTTTAATGAAGAACAGATCAGAATTGTTTTCTATTTTTGAAAAATTTTATCAAGAAATAAGAACCCAATTTGGCTTGTCTATCCGCACCTTAAGAAGTGACAATGCACGCGAATATTTATCTCAACAATTTCAAATTTTTATGTCATCCAATGGTATTTTGCACCAAACATCTTGTCCCCATACACCTCAACAAAATGGGGTAGCCGAACGTAAAAATCGGCATCTCGTAGAAACCACTCGGACCCTACTTCTCCATGGTAATGTTCCTCTCCGGTTTTGGGGGATGCGGTGCTCACGGCATGTTACCTCATTAATCGCATGCCCTCATCTGTCCTTAATAATAAAATCCCTCACTCAATCCTGTTTCCAAACTCTCCTCTTCACCCAGTTCCTCCTCGAGTTTTCGGGTCTACGTGTTTTGTACACAATCTCTCCCCTGGTCTTGATAAACTATCAGCTCGATCACTAAAGTGTATCTTTCTTGGTTATCATCGATCCCAAAAGGGATATCGTTGCTACTCACATACTCTACAACGATACCTCGTATCGGCCGATGTTACCTTCTTCGAGTCAATTCCATACTTCGAGTCCAGCCAAGTAACTCCGGAACCCCTTCAGGAAAGTACTCCTACACCTCTTCCGGAAGTCTCATTTCCCCTTATCCCCCACCATTCTAGCCTTACGGTTGACCCTCCCACTACTCGCCCATTTCAAACATATCAGCGTCGCCAACCCACTTCTGTCGTACCTATTCCTGAGGCAGTACCTGTCCCTGAGGTCATTGCAAACTCTCCTCCGACGCCTTCGCCATCACCGGATCCGATCCCGCAACCTGAGTCCGATCTTCCGATTGCTCTTCGAAAAGGTATACGTCAAACACGAAATCCTTCTCCACATTATATTGATTTATGTTATCATCGTCTTTCTCCTTTGCAGTATACTTGCTTGTCTTCTTTGTCTTCTGTTTCTATTCCTAACACTCCAGGTGAAGCATTATCTCACCCTGAGTGGAGGCAAGCAATGATTGACGAAATGTGTGCTCTTCAAAGCAGTGGTACTTGGGAACTGGTTCATCTACCCCCTGGGAAATCGTTAGTAGGTTGTCGTTGGCTTTACACAGTGAAGGTTGGTCCAGATGGTAAGATTGATCGTTTTAAAGCTCGTTTGGTAGCCAAAGGATACACTCAGATTTTTGGGTTGGATTATAGTGATACTTTCTCGCCTGTAGCCAAGATGGCATCTGTTCGACTTCTTCTAGCCATTGCAGCCATTCGACATTGGCCTCTTCATCAACTTGACATCAAAAATGCCTTTTTACATGGTGATCTTGAAGAGGAAGTATATATGGAGCAACCACCTGGGTTTGTTGCTCAGGGGGAGTCCTCACAAATGGTTTGTAGGCTACACAGGTCTCTTTATGGTCTTAAACAGTCTCCGAGAGCTTGGTTTGGCAGATTCAGCACTGTAGTACAACAATTTAGTATGGTCCGTAGTGAAGCTGATCACTCTGTGTTTTATCGTCACTCTGCCCAAGGGTGTATCTATCTTATTGTATATGTGGATGATATTGTGATAACTGGCAGTGATCATCAAGGAATACTCCAGTTGAAACAACATCTCTCGAATCAATTTCAAACAAAAGATCTTGGTAAACTCCGCTATTTCTTGGGAATTGAGGTGGCCCAGTCTAAAGATGGCTTGGTGATATCCCAGCGGAAATATGCTATGGATATTTTGCAAGAAACAGGGTTGTTGAACGCTAAACCAGCTGATACTCCTATGGATCCAAGTGTCAAATTGCTACCCAATCAGGGGGAGCCTCTATCTGATCCAGGAAGGTATAGGAGATTGGTTGGAAAGTTGAATTATCTCACAGTCACTCGTCCGGACATCTCTTTTGCAGTTAGTGTGGTAAGCCAGTTCTTAAATTCTCCTTGCCAAGAACACATGGATGCTGTTGTCCGGATTCTGAGATACATCAAGTGTGCTCCAGGAAAAGGTCTCGTGTATGAAGATAAAGGACATACTCAGATAGTTGGATACTCTGATGCTGATTGGGCAGGGTCACCCATTGATAGACGATCCACTTCTGGGTATTGTGTACTTGTTGGAGGAAACCTTATATCCTGGAAAAGTAAGAAACAAAATGTAGTTGCAAGATCAAGTGCAGAGGCAGAGTATAGGGCCATGGCAATGGCAACATGCGAACTCATTTGGTTAAAACAGTTACTCAAAGAACTTCAAATTGAAGAAGCAAGATCAATGACACTTATTTGTGATAATCAAGCTGCATTGCACATTGCTTCAAATCCAGTCTTCCATGAAAGAACCAAACATATTGAGATAGACTGTCACTTTGTCAGAGAGAAGATTGAATCAGGCGAAATTGTTACAAGTTTTGTCAACTTCAATGATCAATTAGCATATGTGTTTACAAAATCCCTGCGAAATCCCAGAACTAATTATATATGTGGCAAGCTTGGTGCATTTGACTTATATGCTCAAGCTTGAGGGGGAGTGTTGATATTTGTAAATATAGTGTTAAGAATATTTGTATATAGAATAGTCCCACATCGACTATATTATGTAATTAGCTGTAATCTCTCTATATATAATAAAGTCTCCGTAGTGCTTTACAAGACACACGGTTTATTCAAATGCCTCTTAGTCTTTCGTATCTTAACAGCCTTTAACCTCCACAAGCATGGAGATGGGGATAAAGCAACAAAAGGTAACTAGAGATGATTTAAACCCTCTCGTGGTTATAGACTCAGTACTTCATTACCTGAACAATAATGTAGTGCAAACTAGCCATCAGAAAAGGAAAGGTGAACCCAGAATAACCGTGAGAGAATTCACTTAAATTCTGAAACCATAAAGCACCGCCCTGCAATATTTAGCATGTTTAAATCATTCAGCTGTGTGTTAATATGGTGCAAATATCTGTTAATACTTAATTCTCAACAATCAACATTGATACAGCCTCTCTACAGCAATAAAGTTCCCAATATCTGCAAGTCCATAATTTGCATGCCATCATTAAAGCTTACAGCTATCATTCTAACCCATCTACTATGAAGCACAGACTCCGACACGGACACCGGGACACGACACGACACGGACACTCCGACACCGATAATGTTGAAAACATAGGACACCGACACCGCTACATATAAGCTAATATTTGAGTTTCATTTATCCATATATTGATCAAAATTATGTCTTTAATTCTTTATTGATAACATTGTTTAAATACATGTTTAACCCTTTAAGATGTGTGTGAGATTTGTCCAAACAATATAAAAACGTGTGTTGAAACAAAGAAAAAAAACAAATTTTTGTTTGAAACATTTGTCTGAGTTGTCCGACATATGTGGTATGAGTGTCATACGAGTGTCGGAAGAGTGTCGAAGCAAAGAAAAACATTATTTTTTTAGGGGACACTTGTCTGACTTTTCCGACACTTGTTTGACTTTTCTGACACGTGTCGCACGGGTGTCATACAAGTGTCCGACACCGACGCGTGTCGGACACCGCGACACGCCTACTCCTAGAGGTGTCCGTGCCTCATAGCCCATCTAACTAAATTGAGTTGGACCTTCAAGTTTGATATCTTATAAAGTGATTTTGTTCATTCATGGAACTACAAACTTGTAAATTATGTTTGCAAAATAGGTAGTTAAGAAAAGCACAGACCATGTTATTGATTGCGGATGGCGCACCATGGTGGAAAGCCAAAAATTCATCATTCTAAGCTGCCATGTCCACCATAAAACACCATGGAGCCACCATCCTTCACAAACTGGTCATGGCAATAGTAAAAAAAAATCTACCCACGCAATCTGCCCTGGCGCCGCAACGGCGGATATTTGACAACATTGGCATAGATGCAATAAGAAAACAGCATTTTAGTTAGAGCCTTACACAATCAAAACCAGGGTGATCATCCAGTGACATCCTCCTTATGCTAATCATCCACAAGAAAAAGCAGGGAATCTGGAGTAAAATAAAAAACTCAAAACCATGATGAAAATTTTGCGAAACAACTATATTATCATGTAACTTTGTTATTCAAATATATTGGTTTCTCCTGAATGATAAAAATCAAAGTATTGTACAATTTTTTAACATTCATTTCCCAATTACAAATTTTCTACTAATAGGAATTTAGCTAGATCTCGGTCACTCTGTAGTTTATGCAATTATCTGGTGCACTTGGCTGGAGCAAAGCACACACATTTAATGTTGTCTCCTTGTTGAATCTTTCGGGCAATTTTATATTTTTATCAATTCTCTGATGCTTAGTTTACTATTGTCTCCTTGTTGAATCTTTTAAAGTTGTTAGCAAAGGTGACTAGGGATGAGAAAAAGACAAATTCATTGCTCTAGGGTTCATCAAAAATGTACCTAATGAAATTAGATATATCACCTGAACCATAAATGGTACTAGTGGCCATGCATATGAAGGGCATCCAATTGCTTTTCTCTTCTCCTCGAAGAATGACATCTGTCGCATATAACTCTTTCCTGAGAAAGGTGGTGGGAATGGAGGGGGCACTTTAAGAAGTGAAGGAATCAAACAAAAATCAATAAATAATTTAAGTAGATGAACTACAAATGGAAAAGAGAGAAAAAAATCTGGTACAGACTACTATAAGAAATGTGATAAGCAAGCATTCACTCTTATTTTCTAACCCTAACAATGAACTTGCAAAGGAAATCACAATCAGCTACATCATGAACTTGCAAAGCAAGTTTATGAATTCATCTTTGCTCCTAATTTAGTTTAATAACTATTATGCTACCAAGAGAATGAAGCAATGAAGTGATTCGAGTTGAGAGCATATGATACTTACATTTAGGTGCAAACTCTGCAATCCTTTTAAGCTTGTGAAGTGTAAAAACAAGAGGAAAAAGCATTACAATTCTGAGAGCGAAAGTAGAGGAAACTATAGTTATCCACCTGAAGATTCAAACACTGAATTAACACGAACATTCAATTCAGAATCAGAGATCGAATACTGAATATAGTAGCGTTATCAATAAGAAAACGAGACATTGAACATTGAAGCTTACCATGGAAATCCAGTAAGATCGTGGTATGATTCAAGGATGGAAATCACCGCACGGATGGGGAAAACAGGGCTATCTTCGCCGCCGGCACCGGCGCTGTCTGCGACTGCTTTCAGAATCTCGGAGTGGACCGGTGAGTCGAGACCGAACGTTTCAGTTTCCGATTCGCGGTCGTTGAAAGAGTGAGTTGAGAAAGCGCGTGTGCGGAACGCGTCGAGAGAGGCGGGGGTTGGAGAGTGAGGTGTTGAAGGAGAGTGGAGTGGGGGAAGGGGATGAGATGTGAGGGCTCGTGGCAGATGGAGGAGTGGCGAAGAGCGTGAGCGGCGGAGAATGGAACGGAGCACCGCCGCAGTTGCCATTGACGGCGGGAGGAACTGGCTGGTAGTTAAGTTCGGGCGTGTTTTTTCACTTTTGGTCTACGTTTATTTCTACGGTAGGTTTTCTTTTTCTTTTTTTTTTTTTCATGAAAAGTATGTTTTTTAAGAGGTTAACGGCATTTTTGTTTTTCTTTTCATTTATAAATCTCTGGATTTCGATCCTGTATTTTAAAATTTTTAATTTTAATCCTTCGTTTTTTTTAGTGATTTTCAAATTTTGATCCTTTTGTAATTGTTTGAAAATCTATAATATAAGAAAATTAATGGTTGTGGAAAAATCTAAAATACCCTTATTTGATTTTTTTGCCACCACATTAAAATTGTGGTTTTTTGGTCTTTGTACCATAAAATTCTTAATTTTATTATTAAAATAATACAACTCTTATATTTTATCAAACTTATCAAATCTCTCTTTATTCTCTATTTTTTTTCTCTTTCATCACTTTCTCACTTCTTTCTTCGAAAAAAAATTTACAATCTATAATATAAGAATGTTAATGGTTGTGAAAAAGTCTAAAATACCCTTATTTGATTTTTTGCCACCACATTAAAATTGTGGTTTTTTTGTCTTTGTACCATAAAGTTCTTAATTTTATTATTAAAATAATAAAACTCTTATATTTTATCAAACTTATCAAATCTCTTTCTCTATTCTCTATTTTTTTCTCTTTCATAACTTTCTCACTTCTTTCTTCCAAAAAAAATCTATCAATCTATAATATAAGAAAATTAATGGTTGTGGAAAATTGTGGTTTTTTGGTCTTTGTACCATAAAGTTTTTAATTTTATTATTAAAATAATACAACTCTTATATTTTATCAAATTTATCAAATCTCTCTCTATTCTCTATTTTGTTTCTCTTTCATCACTTTCTCACTTCTTTCTTCCAAAAAAAATCTATCATCTATCAATCTATAATATAAGAAAATTAATGGTTGTGGAAAAGTCTAAAATAGCCTTATTTGATTTTTTGCCACCACATTAAAATTGTGGTTTTTTGGTCTTTGTACCATAAAGTTCTTAATTTTATTATTAAAATAATACAACTCTTATATTTTATCAAACGTATCAAATCTCTCTCTATTCTCTATTTTGTTTCTCTTTCATCACTTTCTCACTTCTTTCTTCCAAAAAAAATCTATCAATCTATAATATAAGAAAATTAATGGTTGTGGAAAAGTCTAAAATACCCTTATTTGATTTTTTGCCACCACATTAAAATTGTGGTTTTTTGTCTTTGTACCATAAAGTTATTAATTTTATTATTAAAATAATAAAACTCTTACATTCGATCAAACTTATCAAATCTCTCTCTACTCTCTATTTTTTTCTCTTTCATCACTTTCTCACTTCTTTCTTCCAAAAAAAATCTATCAATCTATATCAATCTATAATATAAGTAAATTAATGGTTGTGGAAAAGTCAAAAATACCCTTATTTGATTTTTTGTCGCCACATTAAAATTGTGGTTTTTTTGTCTTTGTAACATAAAGTTCTTAATTTTATTATTAAAATAATACAACTCTTATATTTTATCAAACTTATCAAATCTCTCTCTATTCTCTATTTTGTTTCTCTTTCATCACTTTTTCACTTTTTTCTTCCAAAAAAAATCTATCAATCTATATCAATCTATAATATAAGAAAATTAATGGTTGTGGAAAAGTCTAAAATACCCTTATTTGATTTTTTGCCACCACATTAAAATTGTGGTTTTTTGGTCTTTGTACTATAAAGTTCTTAATTTTATTATTAAAATAATACAACTCATATTTTATCAAACTTATCAAATCTCTCTCTATTCTCTATTTTGTTTCTCTTTGGAAAAGTCTAAAATACCCTTATTTGATTTTTTGCCACCACATTAAAATTGTGGTTTTTTGGTCTTTGTACCATAAAGTTCTTAATTTTATTATTAAAATAATACAACTCTTATATTTTATCAAACTTATCAAATCTCTCTCTATTCTCTATTTTGTTTCTCTTTCATCACTTTCTCAATTCTTTCTTCCAAAAAAAATCTATCAATCTATAATATAAGAAAATTAATGGTTGTGGAAAAGTCTAAAATACCCTTATTTGATTTTTTGCCACCACATTAAAATTGTGGTTTTTTGGTCTTTGTACCATAAGTTCTTAATTTTATTATTAAAATAATACAACTCTTATATTTTATCAAACTTATCAAATCTCTCTCTATTCTCTATTTTTTTCTCTTTCATCAATTTCTCACTTCTTTATTCCAAAAAAATTCTATCATTCTATAGTATAAGAAAATTAATGGTTGTGGAAAAGTCTAAAATATCCTTATTTGATTTTTTGCCACCACATTAAAATTGTGGTTTTTTGTCTTTGTACCATAAAGTTATTAATTTTATTATTAAAATAATAAAACTCTTACATTCGATCAAACTTATCAAATCTCTCTCTACTCTCTATTTTTTTCTCTTTCATCACTTTCTCACTTCTTTCTTCCAAAAAAAATCTATCAATCTATATCAATCTATAATATAAGAAAATTAATGGTTGTGGAAAAGTCCAAAATACCCTTATTTGATTTTTTGCCACCACATTAAAATTGTGGTTTTTTGGTCTTTGTACCATACAGTTCTTAATTTTATTATTAAAATAATACAACTTTCATATTTTATCAAACTTATCAAATCTCTCTCTATTCTCTATTTTTTTCTCTTTCATCACTTTCTCACTTCTTTCTTCCAAAAAAAATCTATCAATCTATAATATAAGAAAATTAATGGCTATGGAAAAGTCCAAAATACCCTTATTTTTGTGAATGATACCTAAACAAAAATGAAGTCTATATACGGAAAAAAATCTATTATTGACCTAAATATCTTTATATACGAGAAATTGTATTTATGATCAAATATTTTTGATAAAAAATGGTATACGGGAAAAAATATATTATTGATCTAAATATTTTAATATACGAAAAATATATTATTGATCTGAATACTTTTTTTTTAAAAATGGTATACGGGAAAAAATTTATTATTGATCTAAATAATCTTATATATGAAATTTACTATTGATCCAAATATTTTTGTGAATGATACCTAAACAAAAATGAATTCTGTACGGAAAAAAAAATCTATTATTGATTTAAATATTTTTATATACGAGAAGTGGTATTTATGATTAAATATTTTTAATCCAAAAATGGTATACGGGAAAAAATATATTATTGATCTAAATATTTTTATATATGAAATAATCAATTATTAATCTAATTTTTTTTTAACATTTTTTTTTTAAATCAATGATGTATCCAAATTCGCGTAACCGAACAAAACCCGTGCGTATGCACGGGTTTGTTACTAGTTTAATAGATAAATCTAAAAATCATTACTGATTTTCAAGGCAGTTTATAATCGTATTGTAATTTTCAATCACTGACATAAATTATATAAATAAAATATATATAAATTGTATTAGAGCTGTTAATATGGGCTACCCGACCCTAAATGGGTCGGTTCTAGCGGGTCATGGGTTTTTTTCGGACTGGGCCAAAAAGACCATGTATAATATGAGTTTGAGATTTATTACCCGAGCTCGGTCCTAGAGGGGCTTCGGGCTACCCGGTCCTAAATGATTTTTTTTTTAAAAATTAAAATAAAAACTCTATAATATTTATTATAAATAAAATTAAAAATTATGTTATTTTAAACATAATACATTTTTAAGTACTATATTATCTCTTATAAATATTATAATGTGTTTCTAAATACAATATATGTCTAGATTGTATAAAATAATACTTGAATATTTATTAGAAGAGAAAAACTAATATAATACGATGAAAAAATGTTGATTATATTAATGTATAATATTGAAAAGAGAAAGATTGAGTAAAATTGAGATAAAATTTAGTGAAGTGAGAAAAATCAATATGCTATTTTGGAGTAAGATAATATAAATATTGATATATTTTTTTTAAATTTATAATTATGCGGGCTTGATGGGCTACCCACAGCCCATATGGACTAGCCCTAATAGGTAGCGGACTTTTCAGGGCTAGGCTAAGAAGACCCTAAAAAATATGGGCTCCAATTTTTAAGGGTCGGGCCCTATGATTTTTCGGGCTTGGTGGGCACCCATTTTGACTAGCCCTGATTTTTATTAATTATATTAGTAATTATATTATTTGGTGTTTTTAATAATTATTTGCTTAATTTAGTCTTTTTTATGTTTATCGAAATTTTCGCGTTTTGGGACGATTTAGTCGGTATTAGTTCGGGATAGCGGATCAATATTTAATCAAAATTGTTAATATTTTTAGTATTAGAAATATTAATGAGTTAATATTTAGCGTTTTGGGAATTTTCTGAGTAATTAAGATTAGACCGGAAATATGAGACATTGAGTTATTAGAGGATTTTATCCGTATTTATTTTATTATATTATTTTATTTTACTTGGTGTGTTAAATAATTATTTAATTGTTATGAGATATAATAATTAATTGAATTAATTAATTTTGTGTATAATTGTGTTTATTGGGTTTAATAGGTTAATTAAGTTATTAGAGAGATATAATTAATTGGGCCTAAGTAGTAGAAATAAAATATGAAATTGAGTTGTGGGTTAAGCCCATTAAAAAAAAGGATAGTAGGAAAGAGTTAGGTCATTCTTTCATTTTTGATAACTTTGGTAAGAAGAATAGAAGGGAGAGGAGAAGAGAGCATAGAAGAGAAAGAAGAGAGGATTGTAGATTCTTGAAGAGGGTGGATTAAAATCAAAAGGTAAGGGTGTGAATCCAAGTTATTATAAGTAGATATAAGTGGGTAATGATGATTGAGTTAGAAAATGCATGATTAGGAATGGGTTAGATACCATGAAGTTAGGATTTGGGGATTTGTTATATTCTTGAAAACCCTAACATGAATTTATGTTTCAATCTATGAAATTGATGATTTATATATGCTATGTTGTTTCTATATTGAATTCCATGAATGGGTATGTGTATAGAACATGATTTAGTGCATATATGTATGTTTAAGTTTTACTTGAAAATGGTTGATTTGGAATTTTGGTGAAAATTAATGGAGCTTAGAATCTTGTTTTTATGATCCTAATAGTTGCTATGTAATGTATATAGGTTGTATAACTATTTATTTCATGAAAAATGATGGATTAACATGGTTTTATGGTGAAAAATTTGGGCTGGACAGTAGTATTTTCGCAACAGCAAATAGTATTTTCGCAACAGCAGACAGAATTTTCGCAACAGCAGTTTTCTGGTTTTTGACAGTATTTCCGTAACAGCAAATTTTCTGGTTTTGACAGCATTTTGAAAAACTTATAAATTCAATAACTTTTGACTCGGGTGTCCGTTTGATGCGCCGTTTGGACCGTTGGAAAGCTAAAATAAATTCCTATCTTATTAAATTGGATTGAAAACCATTAGATAATAATTTAATATAACTTATATTTTTTATATGTGTTTGATCGGTATGAATTGATAATGATGTTGTATGCTACATGCAATTAGTTGTATGTATTCGAACTGTATGAGCCAATGATGATGCCTTGTGATGAATTAACAATAATATGCTTTTATTAAGAAGTTGAATTAACCGTGTCATGTTATATCTTTTGATCCGTAACTTCTTTTATGCGCCGTTTGAAGCATTAGGAAACCAATGTTATTATCTATGTGATAGGATAAAACTGGTTGGCACTTATTGAATTAACTATGATGTTGTTGTGTGAATAACATGTAATTACGTATATGTGAGTTATGAATCGATGAATTATGAATAACATTTGTTGATATGTTATGTGGTATGATATTCATGAGGTATGCGAGTGAGTGTATGCTATTTAAATGCAATTGTGGAGAATGATTACTTTATGACTTAATCATTATGTGATAGTGTATGTCATGGATTAATGTTAATTGTGGATAACATGTATTGGTATTTTGTACCATGTGCTAATTGTGATATTTGGAAACGATGAATGCTAATTGTTATGCATTGTTGTAATTGTCGTATGATAAATGTGTTTTGTACGATGGTGGAATAATTCAATTAGTTGAATTTTGGTAATATGCTTGGATGTTAAGATTATATGGATAATTCTTAATTGCATATGTTTTGGTAATTGTATGTATACATGATGCTTAGATTTAGCAAATTTATATGTTGTTTTTGGAGAATTGTTGAGAATGACATTGATTGACTTGTATGCTATATGTTATTGTGATTGATAAATGCTATGTGAATGCTTTATTGATGATATATGCATGTTGTGCAACGTTTGGTGGATAATTCGAATTGTGCGAATTATTGTGGTATGAGGTATGTTAAGATTGTGTGATAATCTTAATTGCGTACACACACACACACACACACAGATATATATATATATATATATATATATATATATATATATATATATATATATATATTGTAAGTCTTATTGCACATGCATACATGGTGGCTTTGAAATAGAAGCGGTGAAACTTTGGGTTCACATGGTTGACCTTGATCCTCGATCGGAAATAGAGGTGGTGAAATTTGGGTTCACATGTTGGCTTGGATTCTAGAGGTAGAATCGGAAGCGGTGAAACTTGGGTTCACAATGGTGGCTTTGGTCTTGTCCGGATCGGAAGCGTGGCTTGGATTCTAGATATTGAATCGGAAAGCGGTGAAACTTTGGGTTCACATGGTACCACATGCATTGAGTCACATTTATTACATTCGAGTCACATTGTGTGCTATGTGATTGTTTTTGTATCAATGTGATTGTTTTGTGTGATAATTGATACATGGTGTATGAATGTATGTTTTGAGAAGAGTGATGAATTGTGAAATGTATTCTTGTTGTGTTTTGTATTTCCCATTATTATGTTTATCTATAATAATTTGAATTCTCACCCTTCTGTTTGAATGATGTTCATCGTGACATCGTGCAGGTTCCGATGAGTAGTAGCTTGTCCGAGGATTTAGCCGAGGAGCTCTTGAGTTTGTTGTTTGATTAGGTAGCGAGTCATATGCTCTGATCATGTAACACTTGGGGGGTTTTATTTGACTTATGCTTATGTTTGGATATTGCTATCTTGTATATATTTTGAATCGATACTTTGGATATGTTGTTGATGGCCATGTTGCCTAGATTTGATTTGGTTTAGCATAATTGGATATGTTATTTGAGTTCGGTAGATGAATATAGTATGGGATATATTCATTGAAATGTTTGAGTTATAATTCTTCTGCATGCGATATGCATAATTTATGAAAGCATGATATTTTCAAAATGTGTTACGATATGATTAGTGCATGTTGGTATGTTTGTTCTAGGTTTTCATTGTGATGAAAATAACATGTGACGCCTCTTTGATTGTATGCATACTTTACTCTGTGAATAATACGTTATATTTGGGGTTAGAAAAGGGGTGTTACAGTTTACATACACAGAACCCATTGACTCATAACTATCATTAAGTACCTTTGTTCCACTTTCACAATAATTAACGCGCAGTTGACCATTTCACACGTATTAAGAAAAATCTATACAAAAGGAAGAGAGAGAGAGAGAGAGAGAGAGAGAGAGAGAGAGAGAGAGAGAGAGAGAGAGAGAGAGAGAGAGAATGATGCTATTAAAGGGTATGATTGGAAGAAAAATACATGAATTACTTTGCATTATAAATTGAAATGGGTTCATTCATTTTGGAACACTTTTTCTACAAACTGACTACTCTTTGTAAGATCGAGGGAGTACAAGATTTGATGGGGTGAATAAGTGTCAAAGGAGCAACATTCAACACCTTTAGGTATACTACTTATATACGGGACGAGACGTCACTTATGTCATTGTCATTAGATATATCAATAAAGTTTGTGGGTATATCTTCTAAGTTAGTCATTTCTAAAGGAACGAGCATAGAACAACAACAATAAACAAGAGAGATAGAATTGGTACTTAGAAAAACTCAAGAGGTGAAGTCAAAGCACCGACAAATGAACCACTAAAAAATGCAAAAGACCAAAATGTGTTACAAAATCGAGAATAAAAATAAATGGATATGACAAAGTCTTGCTGGAGCTCAAGGAAAAAGAATCATAAATGGTGAAAGAGATAAATGATTTAAGCAAGGAATGAAAACGTAACCTGAAAAAAGGAAACAACTTTTATATAGTTATGCAAGGTAGGAAAATATACGGTCTAGACTAAAGGAAGGTAGGCAAGAGAAAAATCAGCAGATGGATTCGCCTCAGAATTGCAAAGGCACGTAAGTGCACTTGAGAATCCTAAATGACAGAGTCACGCCTTATCCTAGGGGTTTAGGGCCATGTGCAAAAGCGATCACATGAAACGACTTAGTAAAAAACTGACATTGTGCATGTTCCCGATGTCACTCGTTCCCACTCATCAAGCCTTATCAGACAAGAGTGGGTCAGGAGTATTGTAATAAGGGATGAAAGTGTCTTGATAATCTCTAGTCTCCACACTACTACACAATGGTCGACTTTGGGAGCACTGTTTCAGGTCGGCCTTAGGCACAAAGACAGAGAAATCCAATTAAGTTAAGGCTTAATCCAAAGGCACGAATGTAGCGGATGTGACATCATTCCATGTGGTGTCTGTGTCACCTCAAAACATTTGAATTTAAACTTTACGATTAACAAAACTCGGAATTCCAACAACATTAACAAAAAAACAATAACGCAATATCAACAATAATATCCCAACAACAACTGTAAAAATATAGAACAAAAAAGTAGATCTAAAATTTTAATAGAAAAATATTAGATATGAGTTTGTCTCCTTCCTCAATCCAGATTTTCTTCTCCTTGATATTTTGTTGTATTTATATTCAGATGTTTTGGTTCGGTGGTAATGGAGTATGATGAGGTTCCTCTTTTTTTTTTTTGAACAACTATCAGGATCTTTGTGTGTTTGTTTAAACTGGTAATGGAATTATTTCTTACTAGTTCCCTCGTACATTTCATGTCTTAGTTTTGTTTCTTTATTTTCTTTCAACTTTCTCACAATATTTATTCATATTCTCCCTCTTTTCATATTTTCACAATTATTTGAGTATGGAAAAGATGTTAAAATGATTTTGAGTATGTTTTATGGGAAAGATGTTAAAATGATTTTGATTGATTGATGTTTATTTAAGTATGTTTTATGGGAAAGATGTTAAAATGATTTTGATTGGTTGATGTTTATGGAAAAAAATGAGAGAGAAATTAAATTAAATGCAATTTATATTTAATTTCACCTTGAAAAGATGTATTTTTTAGAATAAAATACTTAAATATAGTAAAGTTGATGTTTTTACTTATAATTTATTTCAAGAAAAATGAATGTTTTTTCTTATAAATTGTTACAAGAAAAATAAGTATTTTTTTTCTTATAATTGTTACAATGTGATATGTAAAAAATAAAACTAACAACCTCACTTAAAAAATTCACAAATCCGCCAAAACACAATCCATTGAAATGTCTTGGCTCTTAGATATAAGTAACCTGCAATCTAGATCAGAACAATCAATTACAATTTAATCAATTACAATTTGATAAATATATAAAATATTAATCGACTTGAAATAATTGTGCATGAATAAATGAAAATCAAATTAAAGTATTAATACATAACTAAAAATCAAAATTAACTAAAATTAAAACACAAAACATGAATAGATGAAAATCACAATATGAAGAGGAAAAATGAAAAAATTTAAAAATACAAAATTATCTAAAATTAAAACACAAAACATGAATAGATGAAAATCACAATATGAAGAGAGAAAATGAAAAATTTTAGTGGGAAGAGGAGAATCGCGAGACAAAGGAAATAGAGAATCAAATATTTTGAAAACGAAATTTTTGAATAAAATAAGTAGACAAGGTTGATTAACTCTTAACAAAATAAATTCAAATATATATTTTTTTAATGAGCGATGATTCATTCAAAAGTGAGTACAAGGGGCATTGTGTATTATTCGAAAAACCTACACAAATAAGAAGAATTACAACCAACATTAATCCGTTTTTCGGAGAAGAACTTAATGGCCGATAAATGTAACACCCTTCTATAACCCACGAGAAATATTTGCAATATAATACAAATTAAATCAATTTAAAACCACCAACAAGGGTGTCACATCTTCATAAAAACTTCACAGATTAAATGTCCTGCTCCATAACACGGGTTCTCAAAATTTAATTAGCTATACTCCATTATCATCACAAAACAAAACATGATATCTCCCAGCGGAATTCATAATTTAAAACATCTTTAATCAACTTTATAAAACATCAATCGAACTTCATAGTTCATGAGTCATAATAACCCAAAACATCATAATCTCATGAAAGGTAATTCATCAAACTCAAATTAAATTCAAATAACTAAAAGTGAACATAATAGTTACTAACACAACGATCCCGACACCGATGTTACGTATCAGAGCAAGACTCCATTATTCTAAGCAAACAATAAAAAGGACTCCACGAAGTTATCCTCTAACTTCAGCGGACTACTCCTGATTACCCGCGCGTTATCCACATGAAGAAAATATTCAAACAGAAAGGGTGAGTATTTCATAATTATTACAGAAGACATAAGGAATCAATATAGTAGTGGTATATAAATAATCAATCACTTATATATCGATACAACACATCCTCATGCTTCACATACTTACTCACACCTGCACATCATCATTTATTCATGACATCAACATACATTTCATTCACAATCATCATTTAAAGCATTCACATCACGAATAATTAAACATCTTTCAATCATGCAATATCAGAACAATGCAATGCAACATCAATGGACTCATGCATGTGGTACCAACACTTAACTAATTACTCAGTCATCGTTCTCCAAGGATCTCCACCATAGGATCGATTCCCGCTTGGAACCGAAGCACATCACAATATTGCACTCAATCCTCACAATGGGATTAAGAGCCATCACTGGACCAGTGGTCCTACCAACGTCGTTGGACTATCGTCCTACAAACATCACTAGACCAATGGTCCTACCTACATCACTGGACTATCGTCCTACAAACATCACTAGACACCCGTCCTACAATCATGCTATGAATGCTTGATACTTAATGTCACAAAATCAACGACCACGACTAGTCAAAATAGCATCGTCATTCATTTATTCATCAAAATCATATCATTATTCAAACGCACAAACTTCATAAATATCTTGGTCAACTCAATACATAATCATCAATTATCATGTTATCAACCAACACAACAACATTCATAACAATCAAGTATAGAAATACATGAATTCACATAATCAAGTTCCATACAAATTGCCCCCTAAACCTACCCAAACATACACGATAAATTCTAGAAAATTCTCAGAAATTAGGGTAAAATATAAGCTTCCATATTCTGAAGTCATTTTTGAAAATATAAAATTTCGTCCTATGAACCCGCGCTAAGCAGTTCCTATACCGCGCTAAGCGTGTTCCTCTCTGACTTGACTCTCTTTTTATTTTCAAAATGCGCGCTAAGCGGGCTCTGCGATATTTTGTAGAAAAATCCTGCGCGACCTGCATCGTACCAGTCCCAAACTTTTGTCTCAAAACAGATTTGAATCATTATTTTCCTGCGATTTAAGGTCTATTAACCTAGTTCTAAAATGGATTAATTATTCTAATCACAAAAACACAACCGTTCAACATACCTCCAACAATCTTCATCAAACCCTAGACCTTCAAATCCATAAACATGATAGATTTGATTCTAGTTCACATTATCATTTACCAATTCATCAATAAACAACATCACACATCGTATTAATTATACAATCAAAAAAATTCATCGTGGTAGTTCATCCAAATCATACAATTAATCATAAAATCCCAAACATAAAACCAAACCTACAATTATCAATCCCCTAGGGCAAATATAATAATTAGGATAATGTCACTCCTGAGATTTTCATCCAAGTACAAACGCAAAAGTGGCGCAGAAATAAAGTCGTCATCCGTGTGTATTTATCCCAAAAGAGAGAAATGAAACATAGAGTAAACTCGAGGGAAGGATAAGCAAAGCCATCGCGAACAAGAGAAATGGGTAAGGGATTCGGCTACGCGAGGGGAAGGTGTTAGCACCCATCACGTCCATCGTACTCGATGGGATCCACACTTGTTGTCTAATCTATGGGTGTAAAAGTCTACGTCTAAAGCTAAGAACTAAAATGGATGCAAAATATATGGAAAATAAAAAGTTGTGCTCGCCTAGGCCATACCTCAATGCCTACGTATCCCATTTAAGGAATCTAAGTTATCGTAGTTCGGCTAACTAGTTTTGTTTGTTTTGTGTTTTTTTAGGTAAACAATTACATTCGCATCCTACTACAGCTCGACCTTTGGAGAGCCAAGCAAGGGAGGTAGGAAGGAAATAACGTGCTCTTAAGCGTCGTGAGGCAAAAGAAAAAGAAAGAGTTGGTTTGTGTTTTAATATGCTTGAAAAGATAACCTAAGGCGAAAGGGAAATCTCTACCTATGTTAGCATACAAAAGGGAACTCTATGCTAAGCCTAGCAACCCTATGAGGAAAACGTCACATAAAAGCAAAAGCAAACAAACTCGAGCATCGCTCGAGCAGCAAACAACTAACCAAGGTCATGTGCCATTAAGGTAGTAAAATGGAATCAAGATAAGATACGAGAAGTTTTAGCCAAGGTATCTATACCATGGTATCATGTCACAAAGGCAAGAATTTTAGAGTGATTTTAAGTAATGTTTCTCTTACAATTATCTGACATTTATTCATTAAATGGTTTTAATGATTTGATTCAATATCATTAAAGTGTTTGGCATAATTCTATAATGCTTTTAAGATATTCCAAAAATTTGTTTTTTTTATTATTATTCTGTTTAATACAAAATCTCTATAATAATATATATTCTATGAGTCAAAAGGTAGTGTATTGACAGTGTAAAATAGTTTTGCACTGTCATCCAATCAAAATTTAACATTTAATCATGTTATATAATTTATTAAAAATAACAGTATGATTTGACACTTAACATGATTGTGATTGATTGAGAGTGTAAAATAATTTTACAATGTCAGTATATATATAATTTATTTTCATATTCTATTGTATATTGTGTGTAATCTTCTTGAATGGACTTTTTTATTATTAAGAATGATTTATCATATTTTTTTGAATTATGTTTTGCTTTTAAGTACACATTTTATTGTATATTATTTGTAATCTTCTTAAATGGACCTTTTCATTAAGAATGATTTATCATATGAAAAAAAAAAAACAAGCTAAAACAATTAAAGGAATAAAACTTATAAATTGTGTTATTGTTTTCTTAATAAGTATTAAGTATTATTATATGTTTATGTAATTGAAAACTTCTTGTCCTAAAATTGGATCATATTTTATTTTTACGGATTATTATCATTCTCTTTCTAGACTTTCATTATTTAAATGTGGAATTTTATATTTATTAGAACATTGACATTCATGATCTCTATCATGCATAACTACAATGTTACAAATATGTGATTGGACTTCAATCACAAAAAAAATTCAAATGACTTCACCTCTGCACGGACAAATGAATATCATAATTATAATTGCAAAAAAATTTATTAATGGCTTCGTCCAAGCTCGAATTGGGGACCTTCAGTGTGTTAGACTGACGTGATAACCAACTACACCACGAAACCACATTGATTAATTATGAATGGGACAAACCCTAAGATATTGATGACTTATATGTGATGTTGATTTTATGTGAATAGGTATATAAGCCTAATTGAAATTGATTTTAGAATTGACCTAAGGTATTTTAATTAATTAGGATGAATATTGATGTATTTGAGAATGCTTTGAAGAAAACTTTTGCAACTTATTAAGGATAAATGCTTAGTATTTTGCTTATAACTATTGCTACATAGATCTTTCAAGGTTGAAACTTGGACAATTAGAAAATAGATAAAATTTGCCACGAAATAAACTCTAGAAAAGCTTAAATTGGTTAAATATAGGTAGAGAAATATCAATTTTCAATTGAAAGATTGAAATCGTGTGATATTGTCTATAAGTTTATATGTGTGTACGCTTGATAATTTATTGCTATACATATTATTTTGGCTTAGATTGAAACTACTAGAAATTAAATACAAGTATACATTACATAGGATTTTGAATTGCTTGAATTAATTAAAATTTGATTGTGATGATTTAACTATAACTTCAATATTGTTTTTGAAGTAAGCTCCTTAATTAGTGGTATTGTATTTTGTTTTATAAAATTGTACTAATTAAGGAGCTTACTTCAAAAACAATAATAATCTTAATACATTAGACATCTTAGGCTTTTAATGAATATATTCTTACAAAATCAATTATGTTTGATATTTAATTATTTAGGCAAAGTTAATTTTTGGTTAGTAGAAAACAATTTTGGGACTGTTTTAATAAAAAATGCATATAAACAATATGATTAAAGATTTTTTTTAAATACACTGTGTACAAATATTATGTTATTCTAGGGTAAGTAAATATGGAGATTAATGTTCGGGTGTTGTAGGATGAATGAATGAATAAGTAATTTAGATAGAGGAATTTGATTGATAACACGTCAAGGCAAATGTTATGTAAAGAATATGATAGGTTAGATTATTTGATAGTTTGAGAACATTATAAGTTTTAGTGTTTTAAAGTAAGTATAGATTAACCCTATAAAGGGAGGAATCAATAAAGAGAGAAGTAAATTTGATTTAGAATGACTTTGGTTACTCGTAAGTGAGTAATTAGATATAAGTCAATTTTTATAACATGTCAGTTTATAAAATTTTTAATATTATTTATAATTTAAATAAATATAAAAAAAACTAATTACTTTATTTATTAAGGGCCCATTTTAAAAATTAAAATAGGACATCTAAATTGTTTGAGACAATCTTGTATATTTTAAATGCATCATTTTTAATTATTAGTTTTTTAAATTTAGGTTCATTTTTTAAATTAGCACAAAGTCTCCAGATTGATAGGGCCGCTTATGCTAAAAAAAAAAGTCCAAAAGGGTATCTTGAAGGACCCTTTATTTCTCTTAAAAAACTCGAGGGGAGTTGTCCTTGATGACGGACGAACTAATGGAAACCTCATACCGGTATTTTGAGCGGGGGAAAGAGCAAATAACCTTCCTCTATCTTGGGTTAGACTTAAGCCAAATGAATTTGTTCAAGGTGATCTGATCCGCGAAGACTAGGTGGTGGACGACGAGGAGGTCCTACCCTCTAGTGAGTTCTCTCAAAATGAGCACGAGGTCCATAAGGCGATAAAAGATATCCTACAAGGGAATGATGGTCACCAAGAGATATTTTGGAGGAACGAAGAGCTTCGGTGGATCAATGAGTTTATGGCTTACTTTTTCATACCTTTAGTGGCTTTTTGTAATGGTGCTCAAAGGATTTATGTAACTATTGTCTTTTCTTTCTAATGCCCTTAGAGGTTCTTTTGTACTCTTTCCCCATCGGGGACTAATTAATCGGTAGGCTTATACACCCTTGTCTTATTTGCTTGAATTATATCACATTATCACTAATAGGTCTTGGCATCATTGTGGCTTAGTGATGGCGAGAATTCCTCCATGAGGAATGATAATGTTGTCCCAGGAGTGACAAAGATTCCAAGATGAGGACCTAGAGTATGTGCTTGCCTTAAGGGCTACAAGGATACCTTCACGAGGATCTAACTTAGGTAATTTCTTCAAAGTGAAACAAGAATTCCTTCATGAGGATCCAACACGTATGGTCGCCTCCATGGACGGTTTCGATAAAATTTCTTTTGTTCTTGAGTTTCTTGAAAATAAAGAAACCATAGTCCAAATTTATATAATAACATGAGGAGTCTCATTAAAAACCTATGTGCCTCATTGAAAACGTAGGGGAAAATAATGCTCCCCACCAAGCAAAGTATGTCAAAAATTTAACATACAAGCGTCATAGATTGCAACTAGCCTAAATAAACCAAAAACTAAATGAAACTAAGCTAAATATGGCTTAACGTCTAAACAATTAAAATATTTCAACAAAGATGCTCTCATATCGCATTTGTTCTTTTGTAGAGTGGAACAGTCATGCCCTCATCCTAAGAATTTAATTATCGTGCCTAGGCTTCTAACTTTACGCCTATAATGCTCATTCTTGTGGTACTAGTCTTATTCAACTTCTGCTTTCCTATGTAACACTTACTGTTCTCCTTGGATAACCCTTACTCTCCCATCTAGGAGTGGGTATTTCAGGCAGAGGTATAATATAGATAGGGCAGATCTAAGCTGGTTGAAAGCAAGATGCCCTATAGTCATGTTATACGAGTAAGGTGCATCTATAACCAATTATCTTACCTTGATATGTAGGGCCTTATTCTCTATTCCAACTCTGGACATGAGGGTGATATAACCTTTCACACACACTTTTTCGCTTGAGAATCCTACCAATAATCCTTGGAAAGCTTTGAGGTTGTCCAGGTTTAGCTGGAGTTTTTCAAACATGTTCTAATAGAGGATGTTTGCTGAGATTCCTTTATCAATCAATACCCTCTTAATCTCCTAATATTCACACCTTATAGTTATGACCATGTGTTTGTCATCATGTAGGTGAATGCCTATAACATCCTTATTAGAAAAAGCAATATCAAATTCAAGGGTTTCCATCTCCCCGAAGTCAAGCCTAGCGGGTGAATCTTTGATAGTTAAGACTTGGTGAGCGTATCGTTTGTGGGAGAATATGGTTTCTATAAATCCTCATGCGATGATATTAAAGGTGTGGCATTGTCCTTTCCCACTTCCTTGGTTTTTTCCTTTTTTGGACCCAAGACTCCCATATGCGTCTTGCCCTTGAGAGTTGGATATGCTTGGCCATTGCGCGAAGTCGCTTTTGACATATTTCTTTAGGAAACCTTCTTGGGTGAGACACCTTATATGCTTATTAAGTTAGTAGTCCTCAATATGGCGCTCAATGACTTTGTGAAACTTGCACCATTTGTTAGGCTCAGGCCACATGACATTTGACTATGGAGTTGAGAGTTGTGAAATGTCGTACATGTCGAGTACTTCTCCCCATATTTTCTTACGATGAGTGTTTAGGGATGTGAAGCTCTCTACAGGTTTTCCACTTTGCTCGAATGTCGTCTTGTTTCTGATGGATGAGGTGTAGTGATTTTTCCGTAACTATTGTGAGCTGTTAGGATTACTAGAGGTATGGTCTTTGACATCTTTGGCTTTCCTTTTGGCATTGTTTTCCTCTCTCTCCCTCTCTCTCTCTCTATATATATATATATATATATATATATATAACATTTTGCATGTGTCACCGCCTCAACCAAGAAAGACGTGAGCCTTTAGGCGAAAGATTCATTGAAATGTCACGCCTTAAGCCCATTTTGAAATGCTCCTACAAACATTTCTTGGTTGAGGTGGGCGACCTTGATCAATTAGATGGATGGGCGCAATTCACTTGTCACTCCATGTTTTATGTTTCAAACTATTCCCACCATGTAAGAGGGAAAACTCACCACTTTCAAGTATTCAAATCCATTTTCACTCTCAGATCATCTTGATTCTTTCACTGACTTTAACGTTGGAGTGTTAACCTTGCAAGTCAGTCCCTCACCATCGTATTGAAAACTCAAACCCACTGTAACAAATATTATTTCACCGTTCACCGAATAACTCTAATTTCACTACAAAATAATGCCGAATTCTAGAGTACGGTGCCCAATGCCCATTGACTTTGTGAATCTTGCACCATTTGTTAGGCTCAGGCCACATGACATTTGACTATGGAGTAAGGAATTGTGAAATGTCGTGCATGTCGAGTACTTCTCCCCATATTTGCCCACGACGAGTGTTTAGGAGTGTGAAGCTCTCTACAAGTTTTCCACTTTACTCGAACGTGATCTTCTTTCAGATGGATGAGGTGTAGTGATTTTTCCGTGACTATTGTGAGCTGTTAGGATTACTAGAGGTACAGTCTTTGACATCTTTGGCCTTACTTTTGACATTGTTTTCCTCTCTCTTTATATAACATTTTGCTTGTGTCACCACCTCAGCCAAGAAAGACGTGAGCCTCTAGGCGAAGGATTCGTTAAAATGTCACGCCTTGAGCCCATTTTGAAATGCTCCTACAAACATTTCTTGGTTAAGGTGGACGACCTTGATCAATTAGATAGATGTCCGCAATTCACTTGTCACTCCACGTTTTATGTTTCAAAAAGTTGTCACTATGAAAGAGTGAAAGCACGCCATTTTCAAGTATTCAAATCCATTTCCACTCTCAGACCATCTTGATTCTTTTAGTGACTTTAGCATTGGAATGCTAACCTTGCAAGTCAACCCCTCACCACTGTATTAAAAGTCAAGTCCACTGTAACAAACACTATTTCACCGTTTACTGGATAATTCTGATTTCACTATAAAACAATACAAAACTCTAGAGAGTGATGTTGCCAAAGATAAAACTTTTAGTCAAAACAATTCTAATTTAACCGAGACATTACCATTATTATTATTATTATTATTATCTCTTTAAAGTGTGCATTATTAGAACATTCCAATTAAACTTTAACAAGTCTCAGATAAATATAATTATAGTCGCATAATTGTATAACTGAATACCATTTTTGGTGATAAAGTTGAGAATCAACATGAAATCAGAAAAATCATAATAGTAAAAACATTTCCAAATTTGTGACCCTAACCATTTTTAACCATTGAAAAAATTAGAGCAAACTAAATATGAATATTATTAGTATAAAAAGAAAACTAAAATTGTTTATTCAAAAGGGGTGCAAATAGTAGCTCAATAAAATAATTAAAGCCCTTATATTTAAAATCCAAGTCCAACATTGAAAGCAGGCCAGAGCCGGAAACTCAAAAACAACCTTTTTGTAATAAAAACTCAAAAAAGAAAAATCTTTATCCTTATCATTTTAATAATTTTTTTTGTGACGAAAAAGAAAGTTTATTTAATTTTATGCGAGCGATTAATTAATTAATTGATTTAGTTTCGATAAACTCATAAACAGTTAGCTTAATTTGACATAACAAGGAGAGGACGGAAACATCACAGAGAGATTCAAGGATCTCGACCCATTCTTTAATCACCATTTTCACAAAAACAGAGCGAAAATAGCTATCATTATTCTTTAATTTAATGAGTGAATGAATGAATGATAACACCGCCATCATTGCTTTCTCTCACCATTGACTCAGCCGTTCACAATCTCTCCGACATCTCCGATCTCTCTCCCATCCCTGATCACATCCTCCTCGATCTCTTCCTGGTTCGTTCCTATTCTAATTCTTATCTCCTTCCCCCTCTCTCTCTAACTCTCTCTCTCTAACTTCATAGGTAGTTATTACTTTCTCAGATTTAGGGTTACTGTTAGGGTTAATCATCCATTTCAATTATAATTACTTATGTCTAATTTGGAGATGATGTGTTGTTGATCTGGTTTCAATCTTTTGTGATTTCTTGATTTTTCATGTGCAGAGAATATTGAAAGCAGGGAAACTCACTGAGAAAGTTCTGAAACTGTTTATAGCGACCGGTAAGGACGAAGTAATCTCGCTTGTTCAGGCATTGAATATTCGACATATTGTCACTCCTGTGCTTCCTACCAGTGAGTTCTTTTATAATTTTAGTTTGTATTTATGGAGCAAACAGTTATTTTAGTCATGAGATTCGGTCGGTTTGGTCTCTCGAATTTGCAAAACAACGGTTTTAGTCTCTTCAATTTAAAATACCATTCAATTTAGTACCTCCATCAAAATATTTCTTTAAACATTTTTTCCTAAACATACATATTGATTTAGGCTATATTTGGGTTGATGGGATGTGATGGAATGAAGCATAATGGATTGGATTAAGGTTATGTTCCATCGTTTGGATTGGTAAAACGAGGATATAATGGAGCGGAATATGATGAAATGCATTTTATTTTATCCAATTCCATTACTTACCCTCATTTTTTTTATTTGGGCAGAATAACGTTTTTGTTACATTCCATCCTAAAAAATACAAACAATGGAATGAGATATTTATTCTGATCTACTCCATTCGTTTTGAAATATCCAAACATAGACTTAAATAATCTTTTGATGCATCATAACAAGCGTAGAACTTTTAACATTGTAGTACGAAGTATGAGAAAATGACTAAATTGATTGATATTTTTCAATTTGAGGGGCTAAATTGATTGGCATTTTCAATATTAATGACTAACATGTCTATTTGTTCTTTATTTACAGTAGTTATTCCGATTGTGACAAACATTTCTTTTTTGACATTTGGAAATAAATCATCATACAGGATGTTCTGAGAAATTCTAAGATAAGATTGTATAGTCAGAAGTTTGAATCCAACTCATCAATCTAGACTTTCCGTTTGTGAAATCATCTGTATTGTATACCTCAAAAGATGTCTCAAGTAATTATCAACGACAATGAAGTTGACATTGTGATTGGTGCATTGCACTCTGACCTAACTACTTTTATGACTGAATGGAAGCCAGTTTTCTCCCGTTTCCACCTGATAATTGTCAAAGATCCTGACCTCAAGGGAGAACTTCAAATTCCTGATGGGTTTAGCGCAGATGTGTATACAAACTCTGAAATTGAGCGAGTGGTGGGTTCCTCCACTTCCCTTCGCTTCTCTGGCTACGCTTGTAGATATTTTGGCTTTCTAGTTTCAAAGAAGAAGTATGTTGTCTGTATTGATGATGATTGTGTTCCAGCAAAAGATGATGCGGGGAATTTAGTAGATGCTGTGGCTCAGCATATTGTGAACCTCAAGACTCCTGCAACTCCTTTCTTCTTCAATACACTATATGATCCATTCCGCAAGGGTGCGGATTTTGTTCGCGGCTATCCATTTAGTCTGCGAAGTGGGGTTGATTGTGTTCTGTCGTGTGGACTTTGGCTTAATCTGGCGGACCTTGATGCACCAACACAAGCTCTCAAGCCAACACAGAGGAATTCACGTTATGTGGATGCAGTTCTGACTGTTCCTGTGAGAGCCATGTTGCCAGTGAGTGGAATCAACATTGCCTTTAACCGAGAAGCAATTGGTCCGGCTTTAGTCCCGGCTTTGGTTTTGGCAGGAGAAGGGAAACTGAGGTGGGAAACTGTGGAAGATATTTGGTGTGGATTGTGTGTGAAAGCTATATGCGACCACCTAGCTCTTGGTGTGAAAAGTGGGTTGCCATATGTTTGGAGAACCGAAAGAGGCAATGCCATAGACAGCTTGAAGAAAGAATGGGAAGGGGTGAAATTGATGGAGGACGTTGTTCCTTTCTTTCAGTCTGTAAAGTTGCCACAATCAGCTGTCACTGCAGAGGACTGCGTGGTCGAGATGGCCAAATCAGTGAAGGAACAACTCGGGAAGGTGGATCCTATGTTTTCGCTAGCCGCTGATGCTATGGAAGAGTGGGCCAAGCTCTGGAGGTCAGTTGGATCTGCTTGAAGCTTCTGAACTAGTGGTTGACATGGTCTGGATTTGTTTCATCCTCGCATTAGGATTTGTAGGAGTTATAAGGTTATTGCCTTAATGGCTTCTATATTTCTTTTCTTTTATTTACATTTAAACTACTTTATATCTGGTTTGTTTTTTGTAGTCAACTAAGTTTACTTTTACCTGACTGAGTTAGTTTCAAGGAAAAATAAAATAGTACTGGTTTGGTTTTGTGCCAAATGAATAAAATAGTACTGGTTTGGTTGTGACAATTGAATAAATGTTTCGCCTTGTGTTTAAATGCATTTCCAAGGTCTGCTAATTGTGTAAGCTCAGCTTGACATGCTTGTGAGTGCGTGCGTGCTTTCTATGACGAGTGGAAGGGTTTATGGTTCTGCCTTTTTTTGTTGTTTCTATTCAACATATCTGATACAAATGACAAAGGAACACTTTTAAGAACATCATGTACTTCTGCAAACTAGTGTCATATTTGTAGAGCACTATTTGATTCTCAATTATTCTCCATAAAAATATCACAAATTAGTGCAAATTTCACATTTACTACATCTTTGGTTTTGATTAGATGATGTTCCTTTGTAATAGGTAGTGGGATGGCATAATGTTTAAAACCTTACGTTTTTGTTGGCTAATTTGATTAATGATTGTACGGAAGTAAATTCCTTCCTTTAGTTTTCATGCTCTCCTGCTTTATTGTCCGTATAGTGAATCCATTGATGTATTGGTCCATATTAGACCACTTTTTTCCACCATTAGATCCATACACATCAAATATAACCTCTCAACTCTATATATCTCATTTATTTCCCAAGTTCTCTAAGCTCAAATCACATTCCTTCAACCTTCAATCTTACCTCCATCAACACCTCTATAACCTCTCTGATGTCCGAGTGCAGAATAACCAAATCCACATGCAATTGGTCCATTCTGTAGTAGGAAGATGATAGAACAAACTGGCAGTGGTATATTATACTGAAAATAGGGAAGCATCCCCTTTGATTACAACAATGGCAACACTAAGGTCAGCCTACCTCCTAATGCCTCTCCTCTAATCCTAACTACCTATTTAGGTAGGATCCCTTATTTATTAGGCCTAACTACCTCTCACTAAAACTACTAACTATCCTCATAAATTAATTACCAACTAACTAGCCACCCACTTAGCTAACAAGTAAAAACTTTTTAACTAATAATAGGAGACCTAACAATACTCCTCCCTCAAACTTTCACCTTGTCCTCATTGAAAAAAATATAGATTTCACCGTTTCGTGTAATTCAACAACTGCCATAAATTTTCCACCCGAGTCCATTGAAAAAAAAGTTGAAAAAATGGGGGCATGACTTACGTATGAAGGGATGTACATGGAATGCGAAGTATCCTATCGGATTATTAAAAGATAATTTTGAGTTTTTAAAAAGGGACTCTTCATCACTAGAGTGGAAAGAGCAAATCCCCCCATTATATTTGACATGCTAAGTAATGGCTAAAAAGTGTCCACATCCAATAGCAATGTAGTAGTTATCTTTTTGGACTAGTGAAAAATTGCCTTTTCCACCCTAAGGATTGCTTCTCCACCCTAGTGAAAAATCAAAACTATCATTGAAATTCGGAAATATACTTCTGGGTGCATCACATTCACACAATTTTCGTTCGCAAGTGAGTCAAACCCTAATTTTATGTCAAAATATAATCCTGAAATGCAATTCTGTACTAATTCCAGAAGTGTATTTTCATAACCTACTAAACTATAACCTAATGCAGACACGAAACAAATGTAGAAACAAATATAAGTTAACATTGATAATTGTTATGACATACATAAAAACGAAATATTCCATAAATAATCGTTAACGTAAATCAAACAATACGTTTCATCACAAATATGACGTTTTAACTTCTTCAGAATATCTTTAGCCAACCTCGCAATCTTCGCATCTAGCTCGACTGGACCTTTTGTTTCGTAACATAGAAATGTACTCCATATAACAAATAAATCTTCACCCATCTTCAGCTCAAATTCACTGAATTGTATCTTCCCATCACTATTAATAGAGAGTGAATGATAATAGAACTTCATAACTCTTCAATTGTCTCGGTATAGATTCTCTAATTTTTATTTTAAATTGACAAGACAGGTGATCTCTGAGATCCTAAATTGAAGAGGGGATTTCTCGCTGTTGAAGTAGACAAAAATGAGATATACATATTGAGACACTGAGTGTGTTATTTGTATATTTATGTAAACAAATTTAGTGACTCCCATATTTATACACGTATAGTGATACTAGCCGCTAACACAAGGAATAAGAGATTCATGAATTGCGTCATAATGTTCTTGTTTTCCGTATAGCATTGTGTATGATTCATTATGCTCCTTTGACTCTTGGATAAGTTGTTGGCGGACAAATGTATGATTCTCTTCTCCTTTACTAAGTAAATTTGAAAGATCTCGATAACCACAATTAATGCCACCTTCAATATTTAAAATTCATTCAATGTATTTGGGCATAAAAAGTGACATCTCTTCGATGTATAGTATTTTGGGTAAAGGCGATGAAGAAGATGGTTTGCTAATGGGAGCTTATTTGAATACACTCGTATGAGATTTTGAAGTTGAAGAATTCGAAAAAAGTTTGTTAACATGTTCAAAATAAAAAGGAGATCACATAGTTGAATTGTCACTCGTTGTTGGTTTGACCTTTTTAGGAACAATTTTAGTTTTTACCGGTTGAGACGATGGTTTCAAATATGTGATTGTTGGATAAATAGTCTTCCTCATTTTCTCTTTGATGTGGAGTTTCATGTTATCAAGGACTTTCAAAAAGCTCTCTTGTATCACTTTCCATTAGGAGATAGAGATATTTGATTTACCATCCTTCATCACACCATCATCATTAAACTCGAGCCTTTTCTAGTGAGTGCAAACATCATTCATTCGTATTGGGCTATCAAGTTTCACATTCTTTGAAATTAAACAAGCACATGAGCTACCATACATCATCCTAAGTGTACAACCACAATTAGAGCTATCAAAACCTCCTTTCTCAGCTTATTTGGCACTGTGAAATATAAAATTTAATCCAGCTCGAGATACATTTCTGACCAATTGTAAATAGAGATTGTTGTTTCTGAATCTTTGTTCCAACACTATAATAGTGCGATCAAATGATGTATGTATCTCATTATGCTGATTTTGGATTATTTGGTTCACTAAGTCCCAATTTCTACACAAATCAACTTTACTATTTGCCAACCAATTCTTCAGTGTAGCATGAGTAGATTCAACTCATTAGTTGTTGTGTTTTCAAAGTGTCTAACTTGATTGATCCAAGCACAAACAATCCTTTCATTCACTTGGTGTAAATTATAATTTCAACATATTTCGAGAAATCAAGACATATTTTTCACACACTTTCCTAAAAAGTATAACAGAATTGACACATAACTCTTCTATAAAAGAATTTGTTATAACAATCCATTCATCAATGAGGTATTGCGATTGATGTTAATAAGTTTAGGCAATCGTGAAAAACTGTGGCCTAAAGTAAAGAAAACTGTTGTTGTCATCTTACTTACGTATTAGATTTACTTTTGTAGTTATACGATCTTTTCACTTTTGGCAATTTTTTTTAAACGTGATCTATCTATTTTTGACAATGGTTTTCAAACTACAGTCAACTATGTCATTGCAAAATGAAAAAAAAAACTATTGAAAAACTTATAACCAAATTATTTTGTGAACAAAAGAAAACTATCAGTAAATTTATAACTATTATTTGGTAAAAAATTATAATACCAAATAACTTTTATGTAAGTTATTCGGTGAACATATAATATATCAACACTTGATTGCAAGTTATTTGATGAAGATAAACTACGTACTAGTTCTTTAAGTAATGTTCTCCGGTACAATGTACAGGGTACAAAATTTTCTATTTTTTTAAAAATAATAATAAATAAAAAAAGAGTATAGTTGAAATATTTTGAAAAATATAAGAATAGGGAAATAATTGTCGGGAGTCTAGAGTAAAATTTTCCTATTATAATATTACATGTTGCAAATAATTGTGCTTATGTACTTAATTACTATAATAAAGATTATTAGTTATTACAATAACGATTATGCAGAAATAACATATAAACGGACAACAAACTATGTCGCTATTCTTTTTTGGATGACAAAACTAGTTCTCTTCAAAACTACATTTATTGTTCTAAAAGACACAATATTGTTATGCATGAGTCTTTACGCTCTTTGTAATAAATCAACTGTTTTTGGGGTTAGAAAACCAAAAATATCAAATATAAATGATATAAAAGGATGTTGATCGTCAATCACGTTTCCCGTATTTGATTACTATACTTAAAACAACTTTGAGGGCTGCATGTAATAATTGAACTTTATAAAAGAAATTCTTATAAGTAAAGATAATTTACAGAAAAATCATATGGGTAGTAACATAATTCTTGCAAAGCTACACGAGGTAAGAATATGCACAATGAAAGTTAGAATTTCTTAAGAACTTTCTTGTTAATTTAAATTAAAATTGCACATTTTCTTCAAAAGTTTTATATAAATTTATTGTAGAAAATATTTTCCAAAAAATCAATAGGTTAATATCTCATTATATAATTCTAATTGTAGTACATTTTCGTAATTATGTTTTTACGATAATGTCCTCTACTAAAATAACACTCATTCTCTCTATTCAAATAAATTTAATTGATACTTATGCAATAACATTTGATTGCATAGACTAGAGTTCGAACGTGTGATACTTTACTCATTTATCTTTAAGAGAGCAAAGTTATGGCCATTAAGTTTGTAGTGAGATATTTTGGCTTAATAAGTTCGCCATTTCATGCCTCGTACTTAAGGTACTGTGGATTGAGATATTTTTGATAGAGACATAAAAGACTCGACCCACCAACCCTCCCATACTCAACTAATATGACATGTATTTGAATAGTAAGTGGCGAGTTCACACGGAGATGTGAACTAGCCCAACCCACTGTCTCTCATAGGAGGACATGGTAAACCACATGTTAAGTGAGCGTAACAAGAATTACTCAAGAGATAACTAGAGTATTTGTTGGACTGACGCCATTTTCAACACAATATGATGACTCACCCCAATCACTTTCCTAACAAGTCAAGCCCGAGAATATGTAGCCAATGTTATAGGCATGAGAACCCGTCTCCCAACTGACTCATTCATCAAAGTTACCATATATAAATATCATATAGGGAGTTGAGTAGAGAATTAAATTTTTCACATACTAGAATCTTAAGTCCTTTTGCGTACCTAATCGCAAGCAAGGTAACATCTATTGTACTCATAACAAGTATTGTACTCATAACAAGTACAATTGGTGTCCACTATGGGATCCAATAAAACTAACCTAGACGAAACTCCTATCTAAAAACATTTGCAGGTCTGATCATTGTTTCAAAATGGTGAGATGTGTCGCCAACACCAACAATGACCATCTATAAGCTTTAGTGGAGATGCACATGCCATGGAAGGTTTACGTCCCGATAATGAAACCTTGCAAGAAAATATTTTGCATCTCCAATATCAATGACAATTAAATGATACAAATATCCTGGATCCGTTACCCCTCTCTGACAAAATCTAAGATAAGTTAATACTAGAGAATTTCAATTTGCCATTGTTGGTGACCTTCGACGGGAAGAGTAACCCACATGAACATATTGCCACCATCAACACTTAAAAGAGGCGTCACCGACTCCCTAAAGTTTAAAATCCTTTCCATAACACTTAAGGATGCAACATTGAGATGGTACAAGAATTTGCCTATGTTCACGGAGACTAGCTACTAAGACCTCTCTAGAAAGACGATTCACAAATTCTCCACAAGCAAACACTATAAGGTCTCCACGACTAGTTTGTTCAATGTCCTCCAACGACGTTCCGAGTCTTCGAGAGAATACCTATGAAGATTCAACAAGGTGACCATTAAAGTGATTCATCTTGATCTAAAAATGTTCGTGGGAGATTTCAAGAGCGGGCTCAAAATGAGAATTTCTATGGATCTATTTGTTGTGCATGTATAAACGCCAGTTAGTTTTGATGATGAAAATTGTCAAACAACTTTTAAGAGTTCTTTGTGACAACTCTCAAAGAGGGAGTTGATATTTGTTCTGGGCGAGCTAAAGGCCCAAATGGATGAGACCAACTTCGACTCAAGTCCACTCCATTGAACTCAATGTATAAAGGTCAGTTCACATGGAAAGCAAGGTACTTAGGCGTTAGATTGCTAACCTTGAAGGTCCACCCAACGTTGTTTTACAAGAGATCAACTCCACTAGTTCATCAACTGCTTCTAATTATGGTTCTTGAACGGAAGAGTGACATCGTCTGGGGGAATCAACTTTTGATTCTTGCAAAATCTTTTCTTCAAATAATTGTCCTTCAAAAATTTTTCACCCACACTAATGGTCCCCACTGTTAACTTCTATTGATAGAGGATGACGTGACACACCATACGGCATAATAATGTGGCAAATATGTTGACATGGAGTGATACGTGACAATTTTGACCCTTTTATATTAATAAATTAAATAAAGTTGGATAGTTTAAATACTAAATAGGTCGCATAAAATTCACAATCTATCACTAAAACCGTCACTATAAAATACTTTAACAACATATCTCTACTATATATGACTTATCTTCAAGTCTATGTTCATATCTCTACTTGTATTTTTTTTATTATATTGAAACCAAAATGATATATATTTTTTTTAAACAAAATATCTAATTAATAATGGTATTTTGATGATTTAAAAAAATTATATATGGATGATCAAAACTCTAATTTAGTTTTAACCTCAAAAAAATGAAAGATCCATCTCATAGAGAAATACAGACATTGATATTTGTACATACTCACTCAATCAAGAAAAATATATTGACCACTAGTTGATTTTATCTTCATTTTCCAAAACAAGCACTCAGTTTACTTGTGGTATTTATTTCCTAAACAAACAACTAAATTAACATTATCCTATAATACTGGATCCTAAACACCATTGACACCATCTCTTTTTTCTACCACTTATGACCGTAAATTCCTCTTACCACACGAACAAACCATGTGGAATCTCTATATATACACATACAAATTGATCAACAATTAATCCAACAAAATCATATACAATTCCTTAACAGAAAACAAACAAAAAAACACAATGGCATCATTCACCCTTTTCACCTCCCTCCCAAAATTTCTCCCTGCTGGTGCATCTTTTGCAAGGGTTCATCCTTGGAACTCTAGAGTCTTTGCAGCAGCTACCCCAAGATCCATCCAAGTAAATTATTATTCACATTTCTCTTCGTCTATACATGCGTCTGATAATAAGTATAACTTATATTTTCATAATGTATTCTAATGAATATAGGTTCCAAAGTCACACACCGATGATGGTTCAATTACCACCGATGGAATCAAACAAGGAGGAGGAGTTAGCGAAACCGTTAACAACAGTTTGAACGAAACACAACATGAAAAGGCCTATTCCACTTCAGAACATGTAATATTAAACTCGTGACGTAAATTGTTTTATTACATTCAAAATATTAAACTTAGTATTAATAACGCGTCTAATTTTACGGTGCAGGCTGTTGACAAAACAAAAGACGCTGCTAATAAGGCTTCCGCTGCAACACAAAACATAGCAGAGAAAGCAAAGCAGACAATGCAAGAGGCATGGGATTCAACTAAGAACACAGCTAATAAAGCTGCAGACACTGTGATGGGAAAGACTCAACAATCTTGTGAATCGACTAAGAACAATGCCAATAGGGCTGCTGACACTGTCATCGAGAAAACTAAAGAATCTGCTGAATATGTCAAAGATAATGCAGAGGCAGTGAAGAGGAACATGAACAAAAAGAACTGACTCAGTTAAACAACATGTTATTGTATATGCTAATTTCATATTTACAATTTTTTGTTTTTTATTTTGTAACTGATACGGCACCAATTATGTATATGGAGAAGATGCATGTTTCTTCCCAGTGCCATAGATGTGAAACAATGTAATTTTGTTTCATCTGTCAATAAATTAATATTTGAGTATTTCTTTTCTTCTTGGAATATCAACAATAAAACAAGCATAAAGAAAATTTTATCCATTCAAGCAAAATCAAACCAAAAAAATTAAACATAAGCATTCAAAACAAATTAAAATCGACCTTTCGAGCTGCTCAAATCAACAAAGCATTGAGTGAAAGGGATTAAACAACCTACTGGAAATGAGTAAACAAGCTTTGGTATTTGAACTGCTGAGAAGGATTTGCAAAAAGATAAAAACTAATGATGAAATAAGAAAAAGATGTTTAAGTTTGTGTAGCAACTCTACTCTTAAGGCTATCTTCCAGTTTCACTTTTCGGCCTATCATTTTTCATGTTTGATGATACCAAGAGCTCATAATGCAAGATCTGTTTACACTATAACCACATTTTTCTTGTTTGCTATTGCTAGTCATCTTCTTAAGCTTGCTCAGTGCCATTAGGGAGTGAAAGCAGAGACTCTGAATAGACAGCCATTTCGGATCTTCTAAAGAAACGGTTACTTAGAGACTGCTGCTCTATCAGCTGTCCTTTATCATTAAACTTCACCAATTCACTACCACGACTATCTATTCCAACTATATGGCCACAATTTGTAAAACATAGCGGCGAAAAGTATGGAGAAGAATGCAAAGAAAAAACAAGAGTCTTAGTCCAAGATGATTGGACTGCGTATTCTTGCATCACCCATATCTCAATTCTATCCATCTGGTCATCGAGAATCCATGCACCGAGAAGCCCATGAAATATCAACAAATCATATTCTCTAGGACGTTCAAAACGAGAAAAATCATCAGGCAGAGCTATCTCTGAGATTGTCATTTCCTTTAAATCAAAGGCACTAATAACATCCTTGGAGTTCAATTCATCATAAACCGGCCCATGAAGAGTCCCATTTAAGAGCAACGCCTCGGATTCGTAATCATCTCCGCTTGAAATATAAGGAAGAAAAGAATCACCCCCAATTTTTTTCCATTTATTAGCTCTCAATGAGAAAACCTCCAATACAATGAAAGTGGATACTGGTTCAGAATCAGAATCAGGGTACTCAGTGGACCACAATACAACGAAGTAATCATCCCTAGACGGCTCGTATCCAAAGCCATACATTAGCATGGAATTACTCTGAGGCCAGGCAATGGTTTCTGGAGAGGCGGGTATCTGTTTGTGGGCACCAGTGGATGGATTCCATAGATAGAAGTCCATGTACTTATGCAAAAACAGAAACCCTCTGCACGAACCTCCGACTTTAGAGCCATATAGAAAATCAAGACTTAGTGAAGCATATGATGAATCATCGTTAAGCGATGCATTGATATCAACTGATAGGGTGAGATTTCCTATAGAGACAAGTCTATGTGTGGGTGAGGCGGCAAGTTGAAAATGTGAAGTTGCAAAATGAGGATCAGAGATGAGAGAAAGCCATGACTTACAGACGCACTTGTATCGTAATAGAGACTTTACCGGCAACCTCAGCAGGATCTCCGTTACCACTTCCGAAGGAAGATGTATGCTCATGCTGTTATTCGTCATCTTGCTGAAGCTGAAGAAGTAATTAAGTCATGAAACCAAACACTTTATTTATACCCCAAACCAAAAGGTTTTACCTTCCTTCCTAAGTTAACATTGAGAAAATGCTACATAAAACTTAGTGGTAAAGTGCTCAACACTCTTTTTTAGTGACAATAGCCAAAAGGCTTTACCTTCCCTCCTAAGTTAACATTGAGAAAAGCAACGTAAGACTTACTGGTAAAGTGCTCAACACACTTTTTATTTTTATGACAATAGCAAATTTGTTTCGTTTTAAAGATACATTTTCTTTAAAGAATTTAAGTGACATCCCATCATACTTTCTTCTCTCCTCATTTTAATGTTTTTTCTTAATGTCAAACCGACAACAATCACACAAAAGTGCATCGCAACAAATGTTTTAAAAATTAAATCGAGAATTGAGGGTTATCAATCTGATTTGATTGGTGGATCGAGTTAGGTATTGAACTAGTAAAAACTGATTAAAACCGATATAAATTGATTGAATATCAATGAACCGACAATTTTAGAATATTAACGGATTGTGTATTTTGTACTATTTTGTTGTCTGTGATGACAATGTTTAGAATTTAAATTTAAAGAATGAACTTGTAAAATTATGATATTTTAAAATTTTGCAAGTGCTGCAATTTATTTAGATACTTACTTGAGTCATCCAGTTTGATCGGTATTATAATTATATAATTTGTTATAAAAAACAGTTTATTTAATTGAGTTATTCGATTTAATCCGATTTAATCACGTGGTTTTATTAATGATCCCATGATTCGATCAATAAAACAATGTACCCTCGGCGGTTTGATTACACATGGGTTTTTTTAAAATATTGCTCACAACTAAAATGATCACCTCTATAGGGCCCATAACAATATACATGATCCATAAATACACACTTTATGCCTAAAAAAGGTCGAAATAATGCACTTAAGCAGCAACTAAAAAAAAGAATGCAACTTGTATAAACGTAAAGACTTTGGAGTCCAGGCTTATTAAATTTAACCTGCATAAAATCCATTAGTGTTGCCATTGGAGACCTGCAAACGCATTGTAAACAGGTTCATGTTTTTCAAAAATTAAGATCCTAGAAATTAAGGTCCTTGTAAATCTTAATACATAACACAAAACAAAACTCATACGCCCATTGGTTAGTCAAGTTATTTTTTAGTTTTCTTTGTTTCCTTATTCCAATTAAATAAGCCTTCACAGATCAAGCAGATGACATTAAACCAACAAATCCAGGTTAATTTAATAAGCTGGCGCAGTCTTCAAATTAAATATTTCAGCATGGAACCCAAATAAAATCCAGTATGCTCTCTTCATGAAAACATACATTTTAAAACAGAACTAGTACCAGACATATATTTCAGCAACTTATCGAACAACAATCGGCTTCACTATCCAATAGTACATGAAAATTAGTTATACGAGAGCCATTTTTAAAAATCTAATAATAGTTTTCATATCAGATGTAATCATCAACCTAGGATCCAAAACTTCACTAAATCACATTGCCTTAATCAAAAGAATGCCCGCTTCACCACCACTCGCTCCGTCATTTTAATATTCATCATCCATGTAACCGCCTAACCCTCTGTTTTCTACGGACCCCCAAAAATTAAGTCCATAATCAGAAATCATAGCATAAAAATTAGGACTTCGCAAAACTATGTATAACATTTAACAAGCCTAAATGAAAATGATGTGATAGAAACTAAACAGATCAGGAAATCATCCATGTTTGCTTCATGTTTACTTATACAATTTCTTAAAGAATCCTTTGACGTTTCCTGAAAGACATGCCAGGAGTGAATAAGAAATGGAAAAAGTCCAATGTATGATTCATCTTTCATCTCAGGTCGCAAGCATTTATGGATCTCATTGTTTAAACAACATACTGTAAGTTATATAACGAGGACATTATAGAACATGACATGCATTCAGACTTCTAGAACAATATCAACAATAAAGCAAACAAAGAAAGTTCTATCCATTCAATCAAAATCAAACCAAAAAAATTAAACGACAGGCATTCATCAAATTAAAATCAACCATTCGAGCTGCATAAATCAACAAAGCATTGAGTGAAAGGGAATTAAACAACCTAATGGAAATGAGTAAACAAGCTTTGGTGTTTGAAGTGCTGAGACGGATTTGCAAAAAGATTAAAACTAATGATAAATAAGAAAAAGATGTCTAAGTACGTGTACTAACTTTACTCTCAGGTCTATCTTCAAGTTTCACTTTTCTGCCTATCATTTTTCATGTACCAAGAGTTCAAAATGCAAGATATGTTTACTTTATAATCACATTCTTCTTGATTGCTATAGCTAGCCATCTTCTTGAGATTGCTCAGTGCCACTAGGGAGTGAAAGCAGAGACTCTGTATAGACAACCATTTGGGATCTTTGGAAGCAACAGTTACGATGAGACTGCTCCTCGAGCAGCTGCCCTTTGTCATTAAACTTCACCAATTCACGACGACGACGATCTATTCCAACTATATGGCCACAATCTGTAAAGCATACAGGGGAAAAGTATGGAGAAGAATCCAAAGAAAGAGCAAGAGTCTTAGTCCAAGATGATTGGACTGCATATTCTTGCATCACCCATATGTCAATTTTACCCTTCTCCTCAATCCATACACTGATAAGTTCACGAAATATCAACAAATCGTATTTAGGAGAGTTAGAGCAAGAAAAATCATGCGGCAGAGCTATATCTGAGATTGTCATTTCCTTTAAATCAAAGGCAACAATAACATTCCTTCTAGTTGCATGATTATAAAGTGGCCAATGAAGAGCCCCACTCGAGAATAACCCGACTTTAAAATCACCTCCAAATGTATCATCATTGTAAGGTAAATAAGAGTCAATTTGTTTCCATTTATTAGCCCTCAATGAGAAAATCTCCAAGTCAATGGAAGTAGATACTAGTTCAGAAATAATGGGGTCATAGGACCCCACAACTATCAAGTAATCATCCTTTGACGGGTTGTATCCAAAGCCATACATTAGCATGGAAGCACTCTGATTCTGACCCCGACTCTCACGCCAACGCCAGGCATTGGGATTTGGAAAGGGGGTATACCGTATATGTTAGTGAAGCATATGATGAATCATCGCTAAGCGATGCATCAAAATCAATGATTAGGGCTTTAGGATCATTGGAAGAATATGATTTTAAAAAGCAAAGTTTATTTGTGGGTGAGGAGGCAAGTTGAAAATGTGAAGTTGCAAAATCGGAATTAGAGATGAGAGAGAGCCATAACTTACAGACGCACCTGAAACCTAATACAGACTTCACCGGCAACCTCAGCAGAATCTCCGTTATTAATTCGGGAGGGAGATGCACTCTGTTCTTAGCCATTTTGCTGAGGCTGAAGAAGTAATGCCGTCACTAAATTTATACTAGGACTACCATGATACAGAAAAAGCAGTTACTCTCGGGTTAAATCTTGGGCCTCCCGGTTAGGGAATTTTGATTGCATGCATATGCTCACATATTCGCGAGGAAAATTCTAAAATACTAATATGCATATTTGAAGACATATTATTTAAAAAAAAAAATGTGATTTCGAAGTCAATTTTTTTTTTTTTTATAAATAGGTGACTTTTGAGATGCATAATTCGTAATAATTTAATTAAAGTAAATCAATATAATTAATAGTATTATTAATTGTATTAATCAAAATATATAATTAAATATATACCATTATAATCAAGATAAAATTGTTATGAATAATTGGATATTTGTTTTCAATGATGTTATTTTTTATTTATAACCATTTGTATTTATTACATTGTCTAGATATTGTCCTATAAATATGACCAATCTCTTCTCTTTATTTTATAACACGTTATCAACACGAAGCTCTCAGACTTAGAAAGTACTATTATTTATTTTATTTTTTCTTTTATATTATATATTTTCTATGTTTATTTATAAATATATTGATTAGAAAATGTAAAATAAAATCAATGATGATTTTCATACATCTCTGATAATTTGCATGAATAATGTTAAAGTATCCCTGAAAGATAGCAAAACAAATTATTTATATAGTTCTTGAAGAATTTATTAAGTATCCCTGAAGGATAGCAAAACAAATTATTTATATAGTTCCGGAAGAACTTATCAAATATCCATGAAAGATAGTAATAAGGTTTTATATAGTTTTTAAAGAACTTATCAAATATCCCTAAATGATAATATTGAGATTTTATATAGTTCCTGAATAACTTATCAAATATCCCTTAAGGATAATATTGAGGTTTTATATAGTTCAACTTATCAAATATCCCTGAAGGATAATATTCAGTTTTTATATAGTTCCTGAAGAACTTATCAAGCATTCTTAAAATAATGCAAATATTATTATTTTTATTAATAAAAGATTTGTGATTGAGTTTCAGAAAAACTACAAAATGAGTTCATGAAGAACTATATCAAAAGATTTGTGATTAAGTTTCTGAAAAACTTCGTAAAAAAATTTGGGATTGAGTTTTCGAATAGCTAAAAAAAAGAAAAATTATATTTTAATTGAGTTCTTGAAGAACTTCAAAAAAAAATTGTTGAGATCCTGAATAACTTAGCATATGTTCATACATTGGTTTATAAACGAATAATATTTTTTTAATTAGTGTTCAAGTATTCTTCAAGAATTATACAAATCGTGATATTTTAATTTTAATTGATGAAATTATTTATAGTTTCAAAAGAACTTAAAATTATTATTATTATTAATAAGATATTTTGTCAAAAATATCAATGATGATTTTTATGCATTCTAAAAGAAGTGAATCAATAATGTTAAACAATCCCAAAATATATCGTTTATGATATAGTTTTCAAATGAATTAAATTAAAAATTTGCATATTTTGCATTTATATTTATTTAAACTATATTTAATCAATGTTTATGAGACAATCGTTTTTATAGTTTTTGAATAGCTAATATTTATTGATAAATAGCTATGATTAAAAACTTATATGTTTTGTTTAAAAGAGATGTGAGAGAAAGGAAAAATTTTAATTAAATGATAATTTTATTTTATTTGATAGTACTTAGAATTTAATAGTATTTCATTCTCCCAAATACGATAATTTATTCTATTTAATAATTTTACTTTTGGTTTTATTCTCACATTGGGTATTATATTTTTATGACATATCCAAGTAAAATAAAATGATTGTTAATTTATTAAGATTGACAAATTATTATTTCATAATTGAATGATTGAGATTGCAAAATTAATGTGATTAATTTAGTAATTATTTTATAAGGGAATGTTATAATTTTGTGACTAATTCGATAATATTGACAATTATTTATTTAATAACTAGATGTTATCAATTTATTATTAATTTGTGTTATTATAATTAATGTGTTTTATTTACTATGTAATTATTAGCAAAATTTAGAAACAGTTGATTTAAATGTCAAAAATGTAATTAAATTTTATGTTATCAATTTATATGAATATATTTTATACAAATAATTTTATTATTTACTATGGATTGACACAAATTAGAATAATAGAATCATATTATTATTGTAAACCAGAAGTTTACAAATCACACTTAAGTGTGTTGTTGGTAAAATTGTTTGCGTCATCTCGAATGTATTATGATGCGAAAATTAATATTGAAGAACCTGAAATTTCTTCAATTCAATAAGTTTTGTATGTTTCTAAAAGAAATTAAATTTTTTATAATTTGAGTTTTTATATAATATATGTAAGGTGACATTTGTGAATCAATATAACAACCATGTAAACGATTTAAACATTTTACGACATTAATTGTTGTATCAACTAAAAGATCATGCATATGCTTGTTTTCTACTCACAACTAGAAGTTTGTGAAATTATTTTCTCAATTAAAAGATCATGAATTAATATGTATTATAATATGAAGAACAAGAAGTTTCTTCAATCCAATACATTTTGTGTGTTTCTAAAGGAAAATAAAATTCTAAGAAATTGAATTTTTCATAATATTAATTATTGCATCGGATAAAATATCATGCAAATACTTATTGTCTACTCACAACCAGAAGTTTGTGAAGTTATTTTCTTAGACTAAGATCTCAATTTTTGATTTTTTTACAAAATTTTATTGATAAGTATCACATATATTATTAAATTTGATATTGAATATCTTGTAGCATATGTTCATAAAAAGAAAGTGGACTTGAAGATCCATTCTTTAGACGTCTAAAGTTAATTATATGGTTGATACTTATGAGATCATCAATTCGAAATTATATATTTGAAATACGCAAATTATGATATTAAGATATTTATTCACATTATGCCAACAAATTATTATATGTTAATTCTCCCCTTAACTTTTAAATTATTTTAGGTTGATAACCTAATACTTCTCATCTAAGTAAACTTTTGGATGTGTTGTGTATAATTCGATTAATCTAATATATTAAACTAAGAAGAGTCTTGAAAGAATATTAGAGAAAATATATTTTTATATGAATCTCATATTTGATGATATATCTTAATTAAATAATTGGATAGTTGATTGTAGTCCGGTAGACTGATTATTGATTGAGAAATTAATTTTCCTAATATTAGGGAGAGAAAATAAGCAGCTCAAAAAGTGAACCAAATGTTCAAATGAACAATTTAAAATAAATTGTTGTCTTGATCCTCTTACAAACCAATATGAGCAAAAAGTTCAAAATATTATTCATTTGCAAAGTTTATGAAATAAATTATCAGCTGTCAATATTCCACTTATAGTGGATTCTCCTATTGGATAATCTAATATTGTAAATGAGTTGTAGCCGCGCCTGAAGCGTGGTATGAAAGCCGGTTTCAATGTTAAAAGTCCTATACCTAGAAAAGAAACTAAAGTTAAAGATGACCCAAGTGAGGATATGAAAATTTTAAAAGCACTTTGACATAATTTATTTTTAGTTCCAGAAGAACTAATCAAGTACTTGAAAAAATGAAATAAAGAGATCTCGATAAATTATGTCATGGATGAAATGAAATGGAACTGAAATTAAGAAAACCAAATAAAGTCGACATTGACAATGTATTTGTATCAATATAGCGCTAAATATAATAAATGATAACAAGGATCATGAAAGAAAGTCTATCAAAGATTATATACAAAGTGAGAATTTGTCAAAATGAACAAATCATAAATCAAAGTCTATTAAATATTATAGACAAAATGAGAATTGGCCAAAATGAATATATTCAATTGAATAAAATTTAAACTCACTTTACAATTGACTTGATTTTGGACCTTTAGTCCGAACACCTCAAGGTGTGAAACCAATGGGATATAAACGAGTTTTTGTGAAAAAGCAAAATAAGAGTTGTATAAAGTTTGATTTGTGGCTTAATGATTTTGAAAAAGACCTAAGATTGGTTTTGATGAAACATATCCACCTATAGTGGATTCAATTAATTTTTTGATATTTTATTAGCCTTGTAGTACATGAAGGGCTTAATATAAACATGATGGATGTTGTAACATCTTATTTATGCAGCTCACTTGATAGTGACATTTACATAAAACTCTCTAAAGGGTTTCATATATCAGAGACACATAATTCCAAATCTCGAGAAACTACTCCATAAAATTGAATAAATCTCTCTATGGGTTGAAACAATTTGGACGCATGTCGTATAACCGTCTTAGTAAATATTTGTTTAGAGTGATATACAATTAACTCCATTTGTCCTTGTATTTTATAAAAAGATCAAGAAAAGAATTTCCAATAATAGTTATCTATGTTGATGACATAAATATTATTGGAACTCCTGAAGAGATTCCAAAAGCTATAAGTTGTTTAAAGAAATTATTCGAGATGAAAGACTTGGGAAAGAAAAAGTCTTTACTAAATGAACATTTAGAAAATGAAACTTTTATATACCAAGAATGTTATATAGAAAAAAGTTAAAACATTTCTATATGAGAAAATCTCGTATATAGAAAAATGTTAAAATGTTCTTATATGATGGACAAATCTCGTATGTCGTCTACCTCTATGATGTTAGATCATGAGATTTGCAGACGATTTTTTTAGACCTTGAGAAGAGGATGAAAAAGTAATTGGTCCTGAAGTACCATATCCTAGTGTAATTTAAGCACTAATCTATCTTGCTAATTATTCACGCCTTGATATATCATTTGTGATCAATCTATTAGTAAGACACAATTCTTCACCTACACGAAGACATTGGAACAAAATCAAACATATACTTCATTATCTTAGAGGTATAATAGACATTGGTCTGTTTTATACCAAAGTATCCAAATTTGAATTAACAGGTTATGCAGATACAAGTTACTTGTCAGATCCGCACAATGGTAGATCACAAACAGGTTATTTGTTTATTTACATGTGGTGGTACAAGTATTTCATGAAGATCAGTGAAACATACAATAGCAACAAGTTCATCTAATCATGCAGAAACTTTTAGCACTACACAAGACCTTTTAGTACAAAAGGATTGGTCTTCATCGTCGAAGAAATAATTGTTCAGCTGAGGGGGAGAAATAAACGTTCAATTGAGGGGGAGAAATAAATTTATTTTAAAAGGATATTGTACTTTTTTTCCTTCACTAGATTTTTTTCCCACTGGATTTTTTCTAATAAAGGTTTTAACGAGACATATCCAAAACAAACATCCAAGGGGGGAGTGTTATGAATAATTGGATATTTGTTTCCCAGTGATTTTATTCCTTATTTATAACCATTTGTATTTATTACATTGTCTAGATATTGCCCTATAAATAGGATCAATCTCTTTGTAGAAATACACCGATGAAATAATACAGAATCATTCTATCTTTCTCTCTTCTCTTTTATCTTATTTCTCTTTATTTTATAACAAAAATAATAATATTAGCTAAATATATATTTAAAACGTCATGCTAACATGTGTCCTTAGGACACATTGAATACACGTGTTCCAATATTTTATTTTATAAATAACTTATTAACTTGTGCCCTTGGGGCACATGTTAGCTTTTTCCATATTTAAAACAACACATTATTTTTATATTAAATTAATTTATAAAAACTAATATAAATTTAAAATTATAATATTAATAGAAAGATATTTTTAAAATGATAATTTTATTAATTATAATGCATAATATTGTAGTCATTTAAAAAATAATTACTTTTATAATTTGCGACAAACAAATTATTAAAAAATTAAAATTTTACTTAATCTCTTTATTCCTTATTTATAACAATTTGTATTTAAGTTATTTTTTATTAATAATAATTCATTTTAATTATATTATAACTATATTATAAATAAATATCTTTTTAAAATAAAGAAAAAAAGAAATTTGAGATTTTGATTAATTCGGATATGCATATCCGAATTAATCAATATCCTAAATTTTTGTTGGAGTGAGTTTGGATATGTATATCCGAATTAACTCATATCCCAATTTTTTTGGTACCTTCGAATATGCATATCCGAAGGATATTTTGGGGTTTTCATGGGTGTTTTTCACCCTATATGAGTGTATCGAGAAATTCCCCTGTTAAAATATGAGAGACCATAGTGATTTGATTAAACCGTGTGTTTCAATAACATTTCAAAAAATATATTATATAGGAAAAAAAATACAACCCATAGTATTAATTATGTAGTTATCTTATTTTATTATGGAATACACAAAAGAATATTCTAGAAAATATTCTCTTTCTATTTATACAAATGTAATTATCAACACTCCCCTAGAGATGGATAATGAAACAATGAGTGATTCTGTCCAATCAGCATCGGAGTATCCAACTATATGAGTATGTCATTTATCTTCATACAAAAACTTTTTCTAGAGCACATTTGATATATCTCAAAATCCAGATAACAACATCCATGTGTTCCTCACAACTCACAAGGAAAATTTAAGAGCTAACTTACAACACTAACTACAAAAGAAATGTTCAGACGAGTGAATGTGAGATAATTCAACTTTCCAATCAATCTCCTATAACTTCATGGGTCAGATAGAGACTCCCCCCTGATTAGGTAGTAGTTTGACACTTAGATCCATATGAGTATAAGTTGATTTAGCATTCAACAAACTTCTTTCTTCCAAAATATCCATAGCATATTTCCACTGAGAAATCACCAAACTATCTTTAGATTGGGCTACATCAATACCCAAGAAGATTATTAGTGCTTTGATTAATATTTGTCAATATTGTATGTTGATGGTCAACATATGGACTTTTGAGAATCCCTCGAGGCATACAATTATTTTATGTTACCTTGCCATTAGGAACGTTCGTTTGTGCCCCTAGAACGTTAGTAATTCGACCCCTCTAGGTAGAGAAATTTTGATACAGTGTAGTAGAATTTTTTTTCCGGACTGACCCAATCCACTTCTGCACCTAGAACGGCCTAATAGGCTTGGCCTAACCAGCCGAGGACAAAGGAAACCCCTTCTCCTTTTGCCCCACAGTCGAGGACATACCTTCATCTGGCCCGAGGATAGCATACACCGTTGTCCACAACCATACCTACATCTGCATCAGCAGCAAAGGTATCCGCTCTGCCCCACAGTCAGGGATAACTGGCCTTCTGCTTACTGAGCACCTATGTCGGCTAGAAGTACGTCTCTGCCCAACCAACAACTAGTTTCGGGCAACCTCTCAGGATTATTAGAAACAGAGGGTCAGGTAAAATAATTTCAAACCCTAGAAACATTCATACGTATCTGTGTTCCTAATTACTTCATCTTCGGAGTGCCTTGCAGGTACACTCCCTCCTCTCCATCACCGATATTGTGCAAGAAGTCTCTAACCCGATTCTAATTCTGATTAACCAGTAAGATCAATTTTTATTATTGGATAAAATATAGTAGTCATCTCTTGGGTCATCATATTCAGAAACTTTTGGTTACTATCATCCATATATTATCCTGGAGATTGTACTATGGTGTTATGGAATTATCTATAGAGTTTTATAACAAACCGTTATTAGTTTCCCCTATGTGATTAAAATGCATTCCATCTATATTCATGTGAGGGACTAGAATAGTCATGGTAAGAGAATTGTGGTGGAGGCACAAAACCTCTTGAAAATAAAGATACAAAAGTCGGCTAGCCTCTAACCTTTGAACACGAGGAGTCCTTGTTGTTGACTAAGTGACTTAAAACACAAAAAGGAGGAGTTAATTGTGTTATATGATTTTTGAAAATTCTTTACAAAAAATTGATTTTAGCTTGGTAATTTTAAGAAAAGAGATGAAACAAATATTTAAGCGCACTAGATAAATTGTAAGAAAATAAAAGAGAAGAGTTAGGAAAAGGCACATTAGAATTTATACTAGTTTAAACTTAAATCAACGGCCTTCCCCAATCCTTAATAGTTTCACCTTAATAGTTTCATAATCAACTTGAACATTTTTTACAAGATCAACCAACAACCTTCTTTTATCATGTTTTAAATCACATCTAGCTTGCAAACTTTGTATGAATGACAATGTCACAAGAGAACAAGACTCTGGGTTTACAGTTACATCATGATCTTATAATTATTTTAGGGTTAATAAACTTTTTCGTCCCTTTAAATATTTCAAATTTCGTTTTTAGTCCCTCCAAAATTTTCCTTCAAGAAATCGTCCCTTCAAAATTTTTCTTCCGAACTATTGGTCCCTAATGTTAAATTTTGTAGCTAATCGGTGGCTAAAGTCGTAGCTAATCTCTAGCAAATTTGACGTTAGGGACCAATAGTTTAGACAAAATTTTTTGAAGGGACGATTTCTTAAAGGAAAATTTTTGAGGGACTAAAAACGAAATCTGTAATATTTAGAGGGACCAGAAAGTTCATTAACCCATTATTTTATGTTGTGAAAATTATGCCTCGATGAACAAAGTATAAACTGTTTCTTTGTGATCAAGAAGCACACAAGGGTAGAAAAGATGATAAACAAGAAGAACAACAAGGATTGGTTATAACTGCTATTCTTTACTTTCTCTTCAATCAATATTACAAGTGTTTCAAGAATAAAAAATAACCCTCTCACCCTAAAATTGGATTTGCAATATGCAATGATGAGAGACTAGTATGCTATTTAAAATAAAACCTAACATACTAAACTAATGGGCTTTTTCACAAATATCCATTACAAGCTAACTTAAACAATTGGACATAACAAACAGGTCTAATTCAAAATAATAACAACCCTAGCATTTCTACACCCACATACTATAACACATTTCGACTACAGTATATAGGTCTTCGAGACATTCTCTGTCGAAACATGAAGCTACTATTCGATCCACTAGAGTTCGACCCAATTCTCACATTTTATTTGGGCAAATGCTGTATGATAGGATTCCCAGCAGAACCAATTTACTCAAAAGGGGTGTCCCCATCGATCTCAAGGGTGTCTCTTGGCCTTTTTGTTCAAGGATCCTAGAGCCTTCTACTCATCTCTTTGTGTCTTGTGACGTAGGGTTATCTGTTTGGTACAACATTTTTAAATGGTTGGGTTGGATTGAAATTTTATCTAGAGACTCCCTTACCCTTTTTCCGAAGTTTTTACCCTTGGTGGTCCATTTAATCTTAGGGGGTGTCTTATGACTTGGCATGTTACGGTCTAGTCGATTTGAAAATATCAGAATGATATAGTGTTATCTAATAAATTAGTGACAATAAAGAACGTGGAAGACATGAATATCCTTTTGGCTTGAAAATAGTATCTTGGTAGGTTTGTGGAGAACTCTTGTGATTTTTCAAAATGGATCGATAACCTTATATAGTAAATGAGCCAATAGCGGCATGAGTGTCTTCAGTCTCCTCTTGGTGTGTTCTTGTTGCTTCAATGGAGATTCATGTTGTTGTTTTTGTTGGTTCTTGATTGGGGAGCTTTAGCCTGGGTCCTTTTTCTGGTGCTCTTGCTTTCGCCTTCCTTTTTTTTCCTCTCTTTGCATAGGTGTTTCTCTTTTGTTGTGATGTATTATTGTTTTTTGTTATTTAGTTGTTTTCTCATTTCCTGTTTTATGTTGTTGGTTTGTTTTTGTACTTCTCATTTCTGGTTTTGTTTTGTTGGTTTGTTTTTCTATATGTTACATTTTTTTTAAAAGAAAAAGAAAAGAATTACACAACTCACGTAAGCCTTTCGTTCTCTCAACACAACAATAACGAAAAGTGTATAAAACATTTTCTAAGAACAAAGTGGGTAAAAGAGAAGAGTAAACATCAAATTTCTTTTGATGAGAAGGGAACACAAGGTCTCCTTTATATAGGATAAATAATTGGCAATTAGACCAAGTAAAGAAAGAAAACATTTAGTGGATCTAAACCCAAATTGATTAGAAATAATTCTTACTTGATTATTGAGAATTTTATCCCATAATCAATTAGAAATTATCCATAATTGATTATATGCTAATTTTTTATGTATAATTGATTAGGCATTGGCCAAAGTTATTTTTAAGAAGGTTTTGAAAATATAAGAAGTTTGTAAAACATTTTAAGTGTGTGCATGCATTAATTTAGTACCTAAAGAGCTACTCACACTTATTACATACTATTGATCCTAAATAGATAAAAATACATTTACGCACAAGATCATGCAAGTCTTCAACGACTTAAAGTTCTTTTGATCTTAGCATTTGGCTTTCTTTGCGCCAAATATCTGAACCTTTTAGTTTCACTTTTTGATTTACTTCAATATTTTTTTTCTTTGATGATGCTCATCATTTATTTTAATTATTTTTTCACCATCAAAACCTATTAAACTTAATAAGCGCACAGAGCCACACATGCACATTGCATGTACGGTTCTAAGGCCCGGCCAGGCTGAGCAGATGCCAAGGCTCTGGCCCAAATTTTCTTTGATGTTTTGGAGTTTTGCCTTTTTTTTTTTTACTGTAAGCTAACTTTTACGGTTTGTTTTCATATTTTTGAGTTAATTTTTTGACACAATTTTGAGTCAATTCTGATTTTGCAGTTTCAGTATTGATTCTAAATACTAGCATACAATATTATGAAGCTAAGTAGACGAATGATTACCCGTTTAAAATGCAGAAAAATACAGCTTTTAGTCTTGCCTGCAAGGTGTTCGATAGAATGCTTTAACCAATTTCTCGCCTCTTTTTGTTTCAATTCTTTCACTTCATTATGTTGAATTATTATTGTTGTTGATGATTTTTGTTATTACAGGTTGTGGTTTATGAATTGGTATCTAATTGTTATCGTTACCAGCGTTTTGCAACTTGCACACTAAATGTTCAGTAAATTGTCTCAACCAAGTTTCTTTTCCTTTTTCGCTTATGTTTCTGACGAATTATGGTGTTGAATTGTTGTTATTGATTGTTTCACTTGCTGAACTTGTGAAAGTCGTGCATTTGCAACAGAGCCATTGGTCCAACAAGAAAGAGACAGGATTGTTCAATCACTACCAGGTCAAAACTTTAACATCAGATTCCAGCACTGTTCTGGGTATATCACAGTAAATGAGGATGAATTCTTTGAATAAGAAAATCCAACATAACTTAAAGTTAATGTATATTAAGTTATTAACTTAGTTCTTTACAATTCACCTTTATATAATCATCTTTAAAAAATCAACACCAGTTGATTTGTAGGCAAATGCTTAAAGTTAAATCAATTATATTAGACCGTATACAAACTTGGCAAAATCAATTTAATACTTCTAGAATCACTTTTTCCTGCACTAAGAGTGAAGCTAAACACACATGTCTAGTGGCTCAGCCTATTTGACAAGTTGTTTTTGATAAGTTATCCTTTTCACTTTTCATGTATGTTTTTATGTGCAGCTGAGGACTCTCTCATATTTTTTTTAAACTGGTTTGAGCGTTTTCCTCAGTATAAGAAAAACGACTTTTTCATCGGTGGCGAGAGCTAAGCAGGTGTGATAAATAAATACACTTACATTGTCAAGTGTTTGAGCTCTTTGATTCTGGTTTTCTTTGTTTCAGAACATTGTGTTCCCCAACTTAGCCAACTTATTGTCAAGTACAACTCAGCTACAAAACAAGATTCTATAAGTTTCAAAGGTTACATGGTACGCATCTCATTTTTGCAGAAAAACTAGAAAACTAAAATCCAAGATCCCATTGCAACGATGTAGGGAATAAAAATTATAGAAAATGGTATGAATCAATAACGTATATCTCTGTCTGTCTATTGCAGGTAAGAAATGCTCTAACAGATAACTTCCTTGATCAATTGGGAATTTTCTAGTTTATGTGGGCAACTGCCAACTAATATGATTTTGGATCAAACATTTAAGCTCTTGAACATACTATGTCATTTTCAGTCAGTCGAACACCCATCACATTCATGTGAAAAAATCTTCGAAATTGCTGATAAAGAAATGGCTAATATAGACCAACACAATATCTTTACCCCTTCTTGCCATGCTAATGATTATCAGTTGGTTAAAAGAAAGCATGTGAGTCTATCTATATTTGCGGTCTTTAAATTTTTGCCGAGACTTCATAATTTTTCTAGCTCCACCACTGCACACGTATAAGAGTGACTACTTTGTATTTGATAGATATTGGAGGTTGAAGTTATATTATGATTAGAAAATTCGTCATTCATGTGCATATATTCCTTTTTCGTTGGAACTGATATCAGTATTTAAGTTATTAGCCTCATTGAAATTTTTCCTTTTGGGAGAGGCTATTGTCTTGTCTTTTTAAAGTTTTTAAATGTAAGTTACATAAATTTTGACACAATCATCTTAAATTTTGACTGGCGGTAAAAAGTTTTACTTGTAACAAATGAATCCGACAAATCAATCTAAAATTTAAGTTAGATTCAATTAAGTTCTTAGTTAATAGACATACGACTTCAAAGTTTTATGTAATGTTCGAATAACTAAAACTAGACAGAATTTCAAAAAGAAGCACATGATTTGTAAAGTAAAAGAAGGGGAAGCAGTAAAATATAGTATAAGAAAAGTATGAATTGACTTGGGGAAGTGGAAACCGGAAGTTCTTAATGAAGTTTTCGAACAGACTGAGGCTGTGCAAGTCGTAAGCATTCTCCTCTCGTGCAGACTCTAGGAGGATAAACTGATTTGACATTTTGAAAAGGATGACGAATATTCTGTAAAAACAATGCACCATTATCTCAAAGACCTTAAAAGGAAGGAAGTTCACGACCCTTCATCAGTTTCTTGCAGTGGTGTGTGGAAAAAGTGATGGAAAGTTCCCTTCGAATCAAAAATCAAGAATTGTGTTTGGAGAGCTTGAAAGAACATTCTCCCCACCAGGAGTAATCTTCTGAAAAAAGGTATTGATCTGCTTTGAAAACTCCTAAGCAAATATATGCCGAATGCCTAGGAAACAAAATTTGGTTGGACCTCATTCCTTTCTTGAGTGATGGCCTGTCTTGTAATCGCCATTCAACTCTGTTGGTTTAACATGAATGGTTTGCTATAAAAAAAGTATGAATTGAAATATATTGTTATTTATAACTGTATTTAAGGAGTAATAATATACATCATTCACTAAAAATGAGTTAAAGATGAAGTAATTTATATTTGAATAAATTTAAGTAAAATTGAGTTCAACTGTAAATTTTAATATAAAAATCAGATTTAAATTCAATAATTACAAATTTTAATTTCAAATAGAATCAATTATGTATAGGATCCTTTAAAGAAGTAACACAAAGTTATAAAGATGAGTCTAAGGAAGATAAATAGGACTAGTAAATTAACTTCCGGTGATTAGATTCAAAACTCACTTGGTGCATCCCATAAGAAGCAGTAAGAATGTTAAATACAAAATTTCAAAGATAATTGAATCAGACTCATAATGTACTCACTTTTCTTTCTAAGAAAATTTTATCCATTTTTTCAAACAAATTGAACCGCAAACGTTCGTGGTTATTCCTGCAGCAACTTTTTTTAAAAAAACAGTTGAGGATTGGATTATTTTTTCATTTTAAACAGGTTAAATTCGTAGGAAAGTTTGAGAGAAGAATTCAGCTGTTAATTGAGAAAATTCAAGAAAAGGCCAGACCAAAGAAACTACTCAAGAGAAACATTCAAATTCAAATTGTTAGAAGAAATGAAATTCATTTATCTTCAGTACTCAACCAAAAAATTCAAAAGTACTATAACAATGAAATAAAAACTATGTATATGCCTTGGTAAATCTGAACATATGAAACAAAACAAACCCAATATACACATCTGTCTGTCCAGATTAATAGTTTTCTTTTAGTTTTCGCATTCCAATTAAAGAAATATTTACTTACTCATTCTAACATAGTACACAACCTTACTGGTGATGGAACTAGTGCAGTGTTCAAAGCAAATAATTCAGCATGTACTCCAAACACATTCTAATATACGACTTTACTTTTTCATGAAAGCATACAGTTATATGACAGCAACTTACACTGATATTCATCATACATAACCAGACATCCTAGCATAAAAATTAAAGGACTTAACACAACCATGTACAAGATTTGATGAGTGTATATGAAGCTGATGTTGTAGTAACTAAAACATATGTACAATAAACAGTGAGGGAGAATCTTTGTCCTTGTAATTTGAGATGCTGCGAAGGATTTGTGATTGGGAAATTTCATTCAAGGTTCAGAAGGACAGAAAAAGAGTCTATCAAGAGCAGCATGACGAACAACGGATAAGAAACTGATCACTAAACTAAGCTGGGCTTTAAAATTGAGTCAGTATGGTTATTGCCAGATTTTTTACATATTGATTGCTATATGCATTTCCCATCTTAAAATTGATTCTATATCATCAAAATATCATTAAAATAATGGAAGGAGACACATTATTAGGGTGGTGTAAAAATCGAACTACACGAATTACTAATAATAACAAAGAATAACATAAAGTAAAATATAGCAACAAGATAAAACATAATGATGAAGTTGACATACCAAATCTACTCTCAATTATGTTCTGTCTTCTCCCAGTTTCACTTGCATGCCCATTATTTTTCATGCTTCATGACACCAAGAGTTCATAATACAAAATATAACTATCAATAAATGGTAAATGTGAATATTACACAATCACATTCTTCTTGTTTGTTATCACCAGTGATCTTCTTAAGCTTGCTCAGTGCCACCAGGAAGTGAAAGCAGAGACTCTGTATACACAATCATCTCAGATCTATATGAGCAACAGGTATGATCAGAGTGATGCTCTAGGAGCTGTCCTTTGTCATTAAACTTCACCAATCGACTAAACTCATTTGTTCCAACTATATTACCACAACTTGTAAAACACACCGGGAAAAAACATGGAGCTGGGAGTATGGAGAAAACAAGAGTCTTAATCCAAGACAAATGCCCTTCATATTCTTGCATCACCCATAAATTAAATGTATCCGTCTCTGTAAACCACACACCGATAAGTCCACCAAACACCACCAAATTATGTTCTATAGGATTATAAAATTCATCTGGCAGAGGTATCTCAGTGATTGCCATTTCCTTTAAATCAAAGGCAATAATAACATCCTTAGAGATCTGGTGATTATATACATACCAATAAAGAGCCCCATTCAGAAACAACCCGACTTTGAAACGATGTCCACACGAAGCATAAGGAAAAAGAGAATCACCCCCAATTTGTTTCCATTTATTATCCCTCAATGAGAAAATCTCCAAGTCAATGGAACTAGAATCATTATGTAGGTAGTACCCCAAAAATACCAAGTAATCATCCCTTAACGCGTTATATCCAAAGCCATACATAAACATGGAAAAGTCACACATCAACATGGAATTACCATGAATGGTCATAGGAGAGGCAGGTATTTGTTTGTGGACACCTGTGGATGGATTCCAAAGGTAGAAATCTGTGCTATTGTGCAAAAACAAAAATCCTCGACATGAACCGCCAATTTCAGCATAACCTCGGCGCAAAAAATCAAAGTTTAGAGAAGCATAAGAAGAATCAGGGTTTAGAGATGCATCAAAATCTATGGATAGGATTTTACAAGGATAGCTTTCTAAGAACACAAATCTATGTGTGGGTGAGGCAGCAAGTTGAAAATGCGAAGTGGCAAAATCAGGGTTAGAGATGAAGGAGAGCCATGATTTGCATGCGCACATGCAACGTAATACAGTCTTCACCGGCAATCTCAACAGAATTTCCACGATCAGTTCCTGAGGCAGATGCACTCTCTTCTCCGACATCTTGCATAAGAAAATGCATTCGTATTAACAAATCAAAGTAGTAAACAAATGTGGAATCACATACTTGGAATCAATTATTGGTCCTAGTTAGGATTTCTTTCTATTTTGTCATCAAGAGCTCTCTCTCTAGCCACACTAGCAGTAACTAAGCCCAATTGCAAATAGCTATGTGCACCTCTTTCTTAGCCCATGATTTGGGCCTTCTTCCATTTTGTGAGAGGAATGTTATTTTCACTTTTAAGGGTGTGCCACAGAAAAAGCTTTTGGCCTAACTTTTTATCTACCTATCTTCTCCTTATAAGGAGATGGAGGGCCAAATACATTTTTTATAAAGCTCTTATGAAAAAAAGTAGCTTTTTTTAAAGGCAAAAAATTGAATAAAATGAGCTTGTAAAAAAGTCGTTGAAACTAACTTTTTTGGAGCTTAAAACATGTGGTCGCGGTTCGAATCCCGATGAAAGCATTTTTCTTTAAAAAAATGGCACTTACTATGTTTTTCAATTTTTTTCTATGGTTCATAACATCTAGAGTTATGTTTTATTTATTTATTTTATTCTGTTTACATCATTTTTGTAGATATTAGTATTGCCCAACTTTTATTTATTTGTATATTATATCTTATTTTATTGTATAATAATTTTCAATAATAATATTATTAATTTTTTATACTATACACTAAATTATATAGGTTAATACAACAATTATGCAATACATATATATATATATATATGTATATATATATATATATATATATATATATATATATATATATATATATATATATATATATATATATATATATATATATATATATATATATATATATATATATATATAATTTTAAAGCTTAAAAAATAATCATAACCAAACACCTTTAACTTTATTTTAAAAGCTCTTATTTTTAACTTTAACTTTAAAGTAACTTTTAAGACATAAAAAAGTTGGGCCAAACGAAGTCAAAATCACAAAAACAAAGATGTTGCAAGTGAAACATTTATATTTTGCCAAAAAAATATATTCGAAGATGCATTTTTAGACATCCAAAAACGCACTTCCGAAAAGCTAAATTAGTTGATTGAATCCTATGAAGCCCGGACTCGGACACGGACACGGAATACGACACGGACACGATGACTCCGCTAATATAAAAAACATAGGACACGGACACGGCTATATATATTTTATATATTAATATAATAATACTGATCGTACAAATACACTGTATGAGCATAACTTATAAAGAGTTTAAAATGAGAAGCAAAATTTATATATATTTAAAATTAGTACTTTCAATAAAAAAAAAAGAAGACATAAATCCACCAAAACAAAATAATACAAATCATATCATAGTCACTCCATATTGATAAAACCAACATCTAAACCAAGGAATAAGAAAAAAATAAGGAATCCTAATTGTGTTATTTTTATAGTGTAGAAGTGAAATATGAAATAATTATTGAGTTGGGCCTTTTTTTTTTATAAAAAAAATTAATTTTTTTTGAGTTGGGTGTGTCCTTTATTTGAAATAAGGTGCTGTATCCGCTGCAATTAAATTATTTTTTTTCAAGGACACTGCAAAAACGTGTCAGATACGTGTCGTACGCGTGTCGTATGAGTATCCGTGTCCGACACATGTCCGATGCAGCGACACGCCGCGCTTCATTTGAATCAAAGTGATGCTAGTAGTGTATTAGTACTACGTTGAATTTTTAGTTTTTCTGCATTTTTTGATCTCATCTAATGTTTCTTAAAATTTTAAATTAAATGTAATACTATGAACAATTACAGCAATGTTTGGATAGTCGATGCCTTTGTTTTTCGTAAATTTAGTAAATCCATATTGGTATGCTATAGACATGCCACTTGAGAATTAAGAGTGGAGATAAATAATATTATAGTAATTTTTTGAGCAATTGAGAAAGTGAATTGCTTTGATATGCTTCAACTTACAGTTACAGTAGGAATTCAGTGAATGGGTGTAATTATGAAAACCAGCACTTGGGTCAAATTAGGGGTGAGGATGGTGTAATTATTTATGCCTCTGTTGGAAGAGGATGGTGCAGAGGAGAGTAAGATGGAGGAAGTGGACTAAAGGCTTGTAGAGATCTTGACTTCTGCTACTGTTAATAGATTGGGATTTAGGGATTGTGCATTTTAAAAGATGGTGAAAATATGGTGGATGCTTCATGTGTATGTTATTTTTGTCCTGAATAGTTATAGACGGGTCTTGGTTTTGTCATTGTTGTATCTGTCTAATATGATTTCATCAATAAAAATTTGTCAAAATCACAATTTTAGTACTTAAATTACTAACATAACACGGGTATGTTAGCTTTTCCCTTTCATTTATAATGACTGCTATAGTTTTTTTACAATAAATTAGGCTGGGATATTTTAGAAGTGTGGGTCAGTATATAGCAATGCTTCAAATAAAACACCATTAAAATAATGAAAGGAAACAAGTTATTAAAAGAGAACAACGGATATAAGCAAGTTGGTATTATCAAATACTGCAACAAGAAAGAACATAATGATGAAATAAGATAAAGATGATGAAGTTCATCAACTAACTCTACTGTCAATCCTATCCTATACTGGCATCATTCAGTTTTACTATTTTGCCTATTATTTCTCATAGAACAAATATTCCACAATCATGTTCTTATGGTTTGCTATCACTAGTCATCTCGTTAAGTTTGCTCGGAGCCGTTAGGAAGTGAAAAGAGAGACTCTCTGTATACAATCATTGTGTGGCTTCCAAAGTAAAAGTTACAATAGGAGGAGTTACCATTGGAGTGACGCTCTAGAAGCTGTCCTTTGTCATTAAACTTGATCAATCCACCTTCATCATCTATTCCAATCAGATAACCACAATTTGCAAAGCATATTGGGGAAAAGTATGAATCCAGAGAAAAAGAATGAGTCTTAGACCACGATGAATAAGTTGGATATTCTTGAATCATCCATATGTCAACTGCAGGCAACTCCACATTCCATACACCAAGAAGTCCCCCAAGGACCAAGAGGTCATATACTATACAACAAGTATAGTTATCCAAAACATCTGGCAGATCTATCACTGACATTTTCATTTCCTTTAAATCAAAGGCAACAATAACATATCTGTGGGTCTCAAAACTATAAACCAACCAATGAATAGCATCATTCAAGGGCAACCCTAATTGGGTGATACTAATACAATAAGGAAAATGAGAACCAAACTCCATTAGTTTCCACTTATTAGCTCTCAATGAGAAAATTTGCAAGTAAATCAAACTATCATAGGAATCATAGCTGTCGCGGGACAACAAAACTACTAAGTAATCATTCGCCAATGACTCGTATCCAAAGCCACACAGAATCCTTGAATAACAATCAGCAGTGGAGGGAATAGCTATTGGAGACTCGGGTATTTGTTTGTGAACACCCGTGGATGGATTCCATGCACAGAAGTTTGTATCTCCATGAAAGAGCAAAAACCCTCTACACGAGCCTCTAATTTTATGACAAGGTCCACCACTCAAAAAATCAAGGCTTCGCGAAGCATAAGATGAATCATCATTAAGCGATGCATTAAAATCTATTGATATGGTTTCACGAGAATAACTTCGTAAGCAAACAAGTTTCTGTGTGGGTGTGGCACCAAGTTGAAAATGTGAAGTTGCAAAATCATGATTAGAAATGAGAGAAAGCCAGGACTTACTGACGCACTTGCATCGTAGTACAGTCTTCACCGGCACCCTTAATAGTATTTTAACAATCAGTTCCTGAGGAAGATGAACGCTCTTCTCTGACATCTTGCTAAAGAGGTATTTAAATATACAAACCAAACACTTTATTTATACCAAAAAAGAAGTTACGTTGTGCATGCAGTTGGAAAGAAGAGAAGGTAACATTGGGAAAGAGAACATATAACTTAATGCTTGCATATTTCCAAGCCTTACTCGGTGTCTCTTCATCCGCATATTTTGTGCTCAACCTTCTATTTAATGGTAGTAACGAAGTTTTTGTATTGTCTTCCCAATATTGAATTGCATATAGTACTGTAGTCGTTTAAGTTTTGTTTACCATAGATCTACTTCTCATTCTCAAAATAACTAATGCTACACCTACTAATACTATAAACAAATTATTTTGATTCATTTCAAATTTTCAATATAAGTAAGTTTTTTTTTTTTTTTTAATCAAGAAATTATATTAAACGGAGAACTAAGGGTTCTCCAACCCGATTATAAAGGGGGAGCGGAAAAGCCCGACAAAAAGAAAAATTACACACCAATTACCCTTACGAAAGAAAGAATAGCGGATCCTTACTAAAATCGTAAAACGAATAATTGGGATGAGTAATCTTTCCACAAAAAGACCATTTCCATACCAAGAACTTGATGTTCCAAACGGTATTGTTTATGCTCCAAGCTTTCTTCCGAAAACGCACACCATTCCTAAGTAACCAAAAGGACCAAACGGTTGCTAGCCACACCACGTCCAATTTACTATCTATAATCTTACGAGAACGGAAGAAAGAGTGCCACTCCATAAAATGCGGTATACACTCCTTTTCCGAAATTCCTCCTTTACCAATCCAAAAAGCTATTTCACTCCAAATCTTTGTACCCACCAAACAATCAAAAAAGAAATGGTTCCTATCTTCCGAAACAATACCACACAAAACACATTTAGAATCATCAATGGAGAAAGTCATGCCTCTATACACCAAACCGTCAACCGTTGGGAGCCTATCTAGAAAGAGTCTCCATCCAAATGCCTTGATCTTGTACGGAACCTCCATTTTCCACAAAAAAACCAAAAACACCATCGTGGATGTTAGGTGGTCCGAACGGAATATGGAAATTCAAGTAAAGATGATAACAAGAAGCTACCGAGAATTCCATCGACGGTCCTTCGGTCCAACAAACTGAATCCGATCCATGTCTCTACCCGGTAAAAGCATTCACCCGACTCTTCAACTTCAACAAATCCGGCTCTAAAAAAGTATCCTCCAAATTTAAGCCAAAATCACCCCAACACCACGTGCCTTCCTTCCACCCCCCATTCCCGCCACCGAAACCCCTTTCAAACTAGAATATAAATACAAATCCGGAAACTCCTCTTTCAAAGGAATCCCTTCCAACCACGAAGTTTCCCAAAAAGGTGTGTGGAACCCGTTGTGAATATTAAATTTAACCTTATCCACCAAAGGGTCCACATGGAAGGAAGAACTAATCTTAACCAAATCTCTCCACCATAACGAAGAAAAAGATGAAGAGACACCACGGAGAAATGGGGAGGAATTACTAACCTTATTATTAATCAACAAGGAGGACGCTAAATCACCATATCGGGCCTTTAAGACTTCAATCCAAAGAGAACTTTGACCTTGAAAAATACGCCACCTCCACTTGTTAAGAAGAGGAATATTAAACAAAGCTATATCCTTAACACCTAACCCACCTTTCTCCATGGGAAGACAAACGTCTTTCCATCGAACCCAATGATTCCTTCTCTTCTCCATTCGAATTAATATTATTTGCATTAACTTTATTAATTATATTTTACTTTTATATTTGTATTAAAACTAAGTATTTTTTTTTTTTGGACAGAAAATAAATGATATTCATTCATTCAAATCGATAGAGTACATCGTTGCAATACAAATTCAAAATCGCCAAAAACAAAAAGGATGAATCTGCGAACAAATCCACAGCATCCATGTTAATAGCATAAAACGGCAAATTGCATATGCCTACAAATATTAATGTATTGACTGTATTGAGATGTCCGAAATATTCATGCTTCCGGATCTGTAGCGTTGACGGCACCAAAGTCATTGATTGAATCTGCACTAGATCGAAACTAATCTTTCAACCTGAAACAAATGAACACCGCACAAAAACGGAAAAACAAAATACCCGCACAAAGACGAGAAATCAAAATACACCACAAAAATATGGGAAATCAAAACAAACGATGACCCACGAAATCACAAAACAGACAAAAAGAAAAGGTGTGAAAATCACTTATTTAAGTAATAGATAAACAAAAACGATTTGGAGGGGTGATTTTGGATCAAAATTGATCCTAAATCACCCCTCTTTGAGAGAGAGGAAGGAAGTATATATCATAGTAAAAGTAGGTTTAAATAGTCAAGGTTAAATATCTTTGTCTTTCTCTTAAATATTTCATTTTTTTTTTTACAAATCTCATATTTTACTTTTAATCGTTCAAAAAATGTTTTTAGGGAATGATTTCCCTAAAATTTTCAATCAACATTTTTGTCCCTCCTGCAACTTACCACTTACTAATGATTTTTACAACGTATCGACTGAATTAGTGATAGTTTTAGCGATGATTTTAGCAAGAGGGACCAAAACTTTGGCTGAAAATTTTTATGAAGACCATTATTTGAAGTAAAATTTTTGTAAGGACAATATGAGATATTTAAGAGGACCACAAATATATTTAACTTAATTGCCAATTTGTCCCTCTAAATTGACGTGTTTTGGTTTTACTCTATTTTTTTTTATAAATTTCTTATAGGTTGATTTCCATTTGATTTTAATCCTTGTCATTAGCCTCCCGTTACAAAAAAGGGGAGGTGGCTAACATTGCTGACGTGACTTTATTTTATTAAATCACAATTGCTAACATTGTTGACGTGAAATACATTTGTGATCTTGATCATTCAAACTATACATTATGGTGGTATAAAAATGATGAGGATAAATACAAGAGAATGCTGAATGATACAGATGCCGGTGCAGTTTATCAATATGTCAATGAAATGAAATGAGTAGTGCACTTATATGTTGATCATTCTATTAGAGGTGTGGTTGGAGTTAATGTTGAAGAACAAAATAATTATGGAGTATGTTGAAGTAGAGGAACAAGATGATGGTGGAGTTAGTGTTGAAGTAGATGAATAAGATTATGGCAGAGTTAATGTTGATCATGGGAGTACTTACTGGAGAACAATTTTCATAATTGAACTTCTTGAGTATTTTCTCAATGTAGTGAGATTGCATAATTACAATCCCCTTATTCTCCCGTTTAATATTAATACCAAGAATAACGCCCGCTTCTCCCATATCCTTCATGGAGAACTTTGATGACAAGAAATTCTTTGTTTTATCAACTTGATTTTGGTCGGTGCCAAAAATCAACATGTCATCAACATATAGACAAATGAAAACTCCTTTACCGGATGTATCAAATTTGCTATATACACATTTGTCAGCTTGGTTTAGAATGAAACCATTAGACAAAACAACCTCATCAAACTTTTGATGCCACTGCTTCGGAGCTTGTTTTAGCCCATACAACGACTTAACCAGCTTACACACTTTATGCTCATTACCAGGCATTACAAATCCTTCAGGTTGCTTCATATACACTTCTTCTTCCAAATCACCATTCAGAAATGTTGTTTTGACATCCATTTGATGAATCCCTAGATTATGAATAGCCGCCAAGGCAATCAACAATCTAATAGTAGTGATACGGGCAACTGGAGCATAGGTATCGAAATAATCAATCCCTTCTTTTTGTCTGAAGCCTTGGATAACTAATCTAGATTTAAACTTGTCAATTGTACCATCGACTTTCATCTTCTTTTTGAAGATCCATTTGCAACCCAATGGTTTGCAGCCTGGTGGTAAATCAGATGATACCCATGTATTATTTTCCAGGATAGAACCAATCTCTTCATCAATGACTTCTTTCCAAAAATATAGAATCTTGAGATTTCACAGCTTCATCATACGTTCTTGGATCTTCCACTATACTATAGCAATAATAGTATTGAGTTTCAATCTGATCCTTTGATCCCTCAACTAAATATAGTTGAAAATCAGATCCATAAGATCTAGATTTTCTATCTCTTTTGCTCCTACGGGGTTCAAGTATCTCACTTGACACATCATATGAATGATCATCTCTTAGAGATTCGTCTGAATTAGGTATAAATATCTTTGGTCTAGGTATAGAAGAGAAACAATTCTCATCAAATATGGCATCTCTTGATTCTATAATTGTGTTAATAGAAATCAAGTCATTAGGTTCTATAACATAAAACCTATAAGCCTTGGAGTGTTCAACATATCCAACAAAGATGCAAGCTACACCCTTTTCGCCCAAAGTTTTCCTTTTTGGGTCCGGGAGTCTAACCACGGCCCTACAACCCCAAACACGTAGAAATGTTAAGTTGGGTCGTTTCTTATACCAAAGTTCATATGGGGTAGTCTTGTTCCTTTTATTAGGAACCCTATTTAACAAATAACAAGCCGTTAACATAGCTTCTCCCCAAAACCCTTCACTCAAACCAGAGTAAGATAACAAGGCATTTACCATTTCTTTAAGAATTCTATTTTTCCTTTCAGCCACACCATTTTGTTGAGGTGTATAAGGTGCCGTAGTCTCATGAATGATTCCTACGGATTGGAAAAATACAGGATCATAATATTCACCACCTCTATCGGTACGTAAAGTTTTAATCAGCACATTCAGTTGCACTTCAACTTCAGTTTTATAAATTTTGAATTTATCTAAGGCTTCGTCCTTAGCATGCAACAAATAAACATAGCAGAATCTAGATGCATCATCAATGAAGGTGGCAAAATATTTTTTATTCCCTAATGATGGAGTAGCATGCAAATCACATAAATCACTATGTATTAACTCAAGAATGACAGATTTCCTTGTTATACTTTTAAAAGGTTGCCTAGTGATCTTTGTTAACATGCAAGTTTTACACTTTTCCTTATTTTCATTAAAAACAGGAATTAAATCGTCTTTAGACATTTCATGCATTATTTTATAATGTACATGTCCTAAACGAGCATGCCATAACGAAAAATTGATAACATTCGAAGAAGACGTAAATATAGAACCAGAATCTTTAGGAACTCCATTCAAATTCATCATAAACATTCCATTATTATAATATCCAAATTCTACAAACACACTAGACTTCGATAAAACATATTTATAGGATTCACACACTTGCTTGTATCCAAGCTTATTCAATACAGGACCAGAAATTAAATTCTTACGTAACTTAGGAACATACAATACATTAAACAAAGTAATAGTCTTTCCAGAACTGAATTCTATCACCACGTTTCCTTTGCCTTCATCGGGAGCGAAGTGATCATCTCCCATGTATAGAACAGAACCATCTTCCACAAGAACAAAAGTCTTGAACCAAAAACGATCCTTGCAAACATGTGTTGTAGCGCCAGAATCAATCCACCACGCGATAGCATCATCCTGCACATAAAATGCCTCAGAAGTTAGTGAAACCGAATTTTTAATCAAACTATTCAAATCACAAATTGATTTCTGACCTTGGTTTTCGGATTGGTCCTTAGACCCCTTTCCTGAACCACTTGCGTTCGCGTTGTCGTGCTTTTTGCCGAAACGACAATCCTTCTTGAAGTGGCCTGTTCTGCCACACTTCCAGCATTCTAGTTTCGGTTTCTTGTTAACAACGAAATTGCCCTTTTTGTTATTGAAATCACGATTCTTTCCTTTGTTTTTGTTGTTATCGTTCTTACCACCCTTTTTGATCATATTAACCGAGGGTCCAACAATTTCTTTGCCTTTTCCTCTGTTATCCTCATGCGCTCGTAGAGATCCCTCTATGCGCAAGTGACTTCCAAGTTGGATCAAAGACAATTCGTCTTTTCCATGTTTCAGATTGTGTTTGAAATCCTTCCATGAAGGAGGCAACTTGTCTATGATGCTTGAGAAAGATATTGTTTCATCCATCTTCAATCCATGTTGTGTGAACTGTCCAAGGATTCGGAGGAGTTCATTGAATTGTTCCATGACAGACCTCGATTCAACCATTTTGTAATTGTTGAAATCGGTCACCTGGAACTTTTTACTGGATGAGTCCTCTGCCATGTACTTGGCTTCGAGACAATCCCACAATTCCTTTGCAGATTCCACGTTTTGGTAAATATCAAATAAGGGATCAGATATACCGTTAAGAATGTGCCCTCTGCATATGTAGTCGTCGTTCTCCCACTTTGATCGGCGTCTCATATTTTCAACCGTGTCATCCTCCTCAATTTCTGGAATTGGTGTAGACAGGACGTGCACCACCTTCAACGTTGTCAACATGAAATGCATCTTCTTCTGCCAACGCCTGAAGTCTTGTCCTTGAAACTTGTCCAATTTTCCGAAACTTTTAGTCATCTCCTTGACGGTGCTTCCTCCTCCAGCCATGATTATCAGAAATAATACTTTGTTCGTTTGTTAGAAAATTTTGTATGATAATCTTGGATATCTTCGAAGAATCGTGTTCGTTCACTTTCCGAACAAAGTATTTCGACCCTATTCTTGTCTGGGTTCACGAAATCTTTGCGGGGATAATTCTCGAAGAGCAATTTGTTTCTGACAATAGAGAACAGATCAGAATGTAGAGAGGAAGTATAATTTCGTGTGCCAAAATTGAGGCCAAATGACTCCTTATATAGGAGATTAATAACAGAAACCGAAAAGGTACAACTTTTCAAAAAAACAGTTATGTCGGTTGGGAAAGGGTACAACTATTCAAACGAATTGGTCGAACGGGACGCTTCCCCTTGGACCCCAGCCAGGGGCGCTGCCCCTTGGACCCTGGCAGGGCGCTGCCCCGCACCCCGCCAGGGGCTCTGATCCTTGGACCCCGACGGGGAGCTGCCCTGCACCCCGCCAGGGGCTGCACCCCGCCAGGGGCTACGCCCCTTGGAACCCCGTTTCTATTATTCGTATTCAATTACACGTTTGACTCATTTTAAACTTAACGCATAATTGCATTGACCTATAGTAAATCACATTACTACCAAAATACATTGATGATACTAAAATCACCAACAAGTTCATACTCGAGTACCTTAAATTTGTGAAAGGAGTTGTTGACTCTGATGACTTGCCACTCAACCTCTCTCGTGAAACGTTGCAACAGAACAAGATTTTGAAAGTGAGCAGGAAGAATCTTGTGAAGAAACTGGTTTCTGCAACAAAGAAAGGATTGAAGTTGGATGATTAGACTGAAGAAGAGAGGAAGAAGAAATCATTTGAAGATCTTTGCAGGGGCGTGAAAGAAATATTGGGAGGCAAAGTGAAGAATTTGTCTCTGACAGGATTGTTGATTCACCCTGCGGTTTGGTAACTAGTGAATATGGATGGAGGGCAAACATGGAAGGGTCATGAAGGCTCAGGCTCTGAGGGATAGCATGGGAAGCTACATGTCTAGCAACAAAACTATGGAAATCATGGAGGAGTTAAGGAAGAGGGCTGAAGTTGATAAGCACGACAAATCGGTTAAGGACCTAGTGCTGCTGCTTTTTGAGACAGCTCTTTTGACATCAGGTTTTAGCCTTGATGACCCCAACACATTTGCTGGATGGATTCATAGGATGTTGAAGTTGGGTCTTTCCATTGATGAGGTAGAGACTGATGTGAATGATGTTGATATGCCTCTGCTGGAAGAGGATGGTGCTGAGGAGAGTAAGATGGAGGTAGTGGATTAAATGCCTGTAGAGGTTTTTACTCATACTACTGATAATAGACTGGGTTTTGGGGTTGTTCATGTTAAAAGATAGCGAAAATGTGGTAGATGCTTCTTGTGTCTGTTATTTTTGTCCTGAATAGTATTGTTTTCGCATGGTAGGTTTAGCTAATTTTTAATTTCGACTTCTATTTTTAGTAAAACAAATCATAGAAGGAATGACATTTAATAACCTATTGGGAATGTGTAAACGAATTTCATCTTCACTAAGGAGCTGCAAGGAAGAAATAACAGAGCTATGCTACTGGTGAACTGGACTTTGAGCTGCTGAGAAGGATTTGTAACTCACCGACTGTCCATGTGTCATTTGCAAAGTTGCAATTAAGATACTGAGAAGGATTTACAATTCGTGAAGGAGGAAATCTAGCGATTTAAGAAATTGAAAAGGATTTACACTGTGTTACGAAGAGTTCAAAAGGAGGAAAACAAAAAAACATTATCATAGTGGGAGTGTTCGAGAGTGTGTTAAAAAGAGGATGTTCTTAGCACTCCTCTATTTACTTTCATAAATTAGGCTTGGATTTATTAGAAGTGTGGGTCAGTATGGTTATTGGTTCGGATAGGGGTTACCAGAATTTTTACACACCCTTGTCAACAATGCATCCAGTTTGGATAAGTAGTTTCAATTTGCTAACATTCTATAGCAAAACCTCATTAAAATAATGGAAGGAAACACATTATTAAATGGGAACAATATGCGTAAACAAATTGCGAAAATCAAATAGTGAAACAAGAGAGAACATAATGATGAAGTTCATCTACTAAATCTACTATCAAAACTATTTGGCCTATCACTTCTCATGCTTTATTTTACCAAGAGTTAAGAATACAAGATATAAATATCATCAATGAAATGGTAAGTGCAAATATTTCACAATCATATTCTTATGGTTTGTTATCACTAGACATCTACTTCAGCTTGCTCCGTACCACCAGGAAGTTAAAGCAGAGACTCTCTATATAACACCAAATGGGATCTGTTAAAATAAATGTCACAATAGAATTGATGTTCTAGCAGCTGTAATTTATCATTAAACTTCAACAATCGACCTTCACCATCTGTACCAATTATATTACCACAATTTGTAAAGCATACAGGAAAAAAGTATGAATCCATAGATAAAGTAAGAGTCTTAGTCCAACTTGAATGATCCGCATAGTCTTTCAATACCCAAACTTCAACTGTATACTTCTCCATATTCAATGCACTTATAAGTCCTCCAAGTACCAACAAATCATATTCAATTAAAGAAATATAACTAACATCAAAACAATATGGCAAAGCTATCTCAGACATTCTCATTTCCTGCAAATCAAAGGCACTAATAACATACCTTTCCGTCTCGTGATTATAAACCAACCAATGAATAACATTATTCAAGAGCAACCCTAATCTGTCAATACTAATCCTACAAGGAAAATGAGAACCACCCACAATTAGTTTCCACTTATTAGCTTTCAACGAGAAAACTTCCACGTAAATCAAACTATCATAAGAAACATTGTAGTTGTTGGACCCCAAAACTACTAAGTAATCATCTGCAGATGGCTCGTATGCAAAGCCACACAGAGTCCTTGAAAAATAATCAGTGGAGAGAGAAGCCATTAGAGACTCAGGTATTTGTCTGTGAACACCCGTGGATGGATTCCATATGCAGAAGTTTGTACCATACTGCAATAACAAAAACCCTCTACACGAACCTCTAATTTTAGGACGACGTACACCACTCAAAAAATCAAGGCTCGGCGAAGAATATGATGAATCATCATTAAATGATGCATTAAAATCTATGGATATGGTTTCATTAGAAAAAGTTTCCAAGCAAATAAGTCTCTCTGTGGGCGGTGTGGCAGCAAGTTGAAAATGTGAAGTTGCAAAATGAGGATTAGAGATGAGAGAAAGCCACGACTTACAGACGCACTTGCATCGTAGTACAGTCTTCACCGGCAACCTTAATAGTATTTCAACAACCAGTTCCTGAGGAAGATGAACGCTCTTCTCTGACATCTTGCTAAAGAGGTATTTAAATATACAAACCAAACACTTTATTTATACCAAAAAAGAAGTTACGTTGTGCAGTTGGAAAGAAGTGAAGGTAACATTGGGAAAGAGAACATATAACTTAATGCTTGCATATTTCCAAGCCTTACTCGGTCTCTTCATCCGCATCTTTTGTGCTCAACCTTCTATTTAATGGTAGTAATGAAGTTTTTGTATTGTCTTCCCAATATTGACTTGCATAGTACTGTAGTCGTTTAAGTTTTGCTTACCATAGATATACTTCTCATTCTCAAAATAACTAATGCTACACCTACTAATACTATAAACAAATTATTTTGATTCATTTCAAATTTTCAATATAAGTAAGTAACACTCAATTCACCATTCGAATTAATATTATTTGCATTAACTTTATTAATTATATTTTACTTTTATATATTTGTATTAAAACTAAGTATATCATAGTAAAAGTAGGTTTAAATAGTCAAGGTTAAATATCTTTGTCTTTCTCTTAAATATTTCATATTTTACTGTTTTTTTTTTTTTGACAAATCTCATATTTTACTTTTAATCATTCAAAAAAATGTCTTTAGGGAATGGTTTCCCTAAAATTTCCAATCCACATTTTGGTCCCTCCTGCAACTTACCGATGATTTTTACAACTTAGCGACTGAATTAGTAATAGTTTTAGCGACGATTTTAGCAAGAGGGACCAAAACTTTAGATGAAAAATTTTATGAAGACCATTATTTGAAGTAAAATTTTTTTAAGGACTAAAAGTGAAATATGAGATATTTAAGAGGACCACAAATTTATTTAACTCAATTGCCAATTTGTCCCTCTAAATTGACGTGTTTTGGTTTTACTCTATTTTTTTTTTTTATAAATTTCTTATAGGTTGATTTCCATCTGGTTTTAATCCTTGTCATTAGCCTCCCGTTACAAAAAAGGGGAGGTGGCTAACATTGTTGACGTGATTTTATTTTATTAAATCACAATTGCTAACATTGCTGACGTGAAATACATTTGTGATCTTGATCATTCAAACTATACATTTTGGTGGTATAAAAATGATGAGGATAAATACAAGAGAATGATGAATGATACAAATGCCGGTGCGGTTTATCAATATGTCAATGAAATGAAATGAGTAGTACACTTATATGTTGATCATTCTATTAGAGGTGTGGTTGGAGTTAATGTTGAAGAACAAAATAATTATGGAGTATGTTGAAGTAGAGGAACAAGATGATGGTGGAGTTACTGTTGAAGTAGATGAATAAGATTATGGCGGAGTTAATGTTGATATAGAGGAATAAGATGATGGTGCAAATAATGTTGAAGAAGATGCACACCATGATGCTGCAAATAATGTTGAAGAAGATACACAATGTGAAAAGTTAATATTGAAAATGAACATAATGATGATAATGATCATGAAGCTAATGGTATAACATTTGATGATAGTGAGGAAGAAAGGGCTCTTGAGTTGGATGATGACTTTGACATGGAAGATAAAAAAGATGATGTCAAAGAAAAAAATGTAGGGTAAAATGTATTGCAAAGAAGCACAAGCAAATTCCAAATAAATTTGTGAATGGTGTTGATAAGATAGGCTCATCAAGTTGTATGGATAATGAGGTGGAGACTAACTATTATAATGACGAGTTTGGTAGCAGTGACCCTGATGCTTTAGATAATAAGAAGGAACCAAAGTATGACAAATTCATGATGGAGGATTTGGACAAGAATTATCAGCTCAAAGTGGTATTGGAGTTTGTATGAAGTGATGAACTTAAAGAAGCAATTACTGAATGCATGGTCACTCTTGAATGGGAGAGAGATAAAATTTGTGAAAAAATGACAAAGTTAGTGCTAGGATAATTTTCAAGAGCAAGTGTGAGTTCATTGTTGACACCTTAAAGAAAATATTAAATAATGATAATGAGGAGAAAATGATTAAAAAGGAGATTTATTTTACTCTAATATGGATGACATGTCAATGCATATCCGAAATCACTTTTTTTTTTCTTCAAAAAAAGGTGCATTCGGAGATGCACTTCCGAAATACATGAGCGTTTTTGGAATTTCGCAGCGGATTTCTTATAAGGTAGGGGTCTATAAAGAAATTGTGTAATTCCAATACTTTCATTTTTGAATGGTGATTGCATACAAGTCTTGATTCGATTGATTCTAATACTAGAAGGATCTTCTCATACTAATGCAAGATGTTACTCATAGATTGTAATACTTCGAGGATCATCTCTATGGGCCTCCTTAAAACAGGTTTTATGGGAATGCACTTAAGCAGCAAATGAAGAAGAAAAAAAGCAACTTGCATAAAATTAAGGATTTTAGCACAAGATAAACAAAACAAATATACACAAACACTGTTTATTCAAGCAAAGTCAAAGCAAAAATAATCATTCAAAACTAATTAAAATCAACCGTTCAAGCTAAAAAAACAAAGCATATAGTGAAAGACATTAAATAACCTATTGAGAATGTGTAAGTGAATTTCATCTTCACCGAGGAGCTGCATGAAAAAACAGTAGATATATGCTATTGGTGACCTAGTATTTGAGCTGCCGTGAAGGGTTTGCAACTCGCCAACTATCCATGTCTCATTTGGGAAGTTGCAATTTGAGATGCTGAGAAGGATTTCCGATTTGTGAACATTGAGATCGAAAGATTCACAAACCTTGCGATTTGAAATACTGGGAAATATTTACAATTCGTGATACCAAGAGTTCAGAAGGAGGAAAAGAAAGAAAGAAATAGTATCATCGTGTATTTGTGTGTGAACAATGAGTATTGTGACAACTGATTAGAAACTGATTACTACACTGGTTTTTTGTTTTTCATTTAAGAGGATTGCTTTAATTTTTTCCCCATAAATTAGGTTGGGATTTATTAAAAGTGTGCGTCAGCATGACTATTGGTTTGGTTAGGCGTTACTAGAACTTTTACACACTCCTGATCAACAATGCATCCCCTTCGTATAACTAGTGTCAATTTGCAAAAATTCTGTATCAAGTCTTAAAGCAAAATACTATTAAAAGAATGGAAGGAAACTCATTATTATGGGGGAACAATGGAAGTAAACAAATTGCTAAGATTAAATTATGCAAAAAGAGAGAACATAATGATGAAATAACATAAAGATGATGAAGTTCATGTACCAACTCTACTCACAATCATGTTATGTCTTCATGCAGTTTCACTATTCTGCCTATCACTTCTCCTGCTTTGTGATACCAAGAGTTGATAATACATGATATAAATATCATCAAAAAAATGACGAATGCAAATATTTCATAATAATATTCTTGTTTGTTATCAAGTGCCACTAGGGAGTGAAAGCAGAGACTCTGTATATAAAGTCATTTGGGATCTGTTGAAGTAATAGTTACCATAAGCGTGATGCTCTAGCAGCAATCCTTTGTCATTTAGCTTGACTAATCCACCACCACGAACTGTTCCAACTATATCGCCACACTTTGTAAAGCATAATGGCGAAAAATCAGGAGCAGGAAAAAAAGAAAAATTAAGGGTCTTAGTCCAAGATGAATGCACTTTGTATTCTTGCATGACCCATATCTCAATTGTGTACTTCTCCACATTCCACACACTAATAAGTCCTCCAAGTACCAACAAATCATACTCTATGAAAGAAGTGTTAGTAAGACTGAAAATAAATTCATCCGGCAGAGCTATCTCTGACATTCTGGTTTCCTTTAAATCAAAGGCAATAATAGCATACCTTGAAGTCTCGCAATTATAAACCAACCAATGGATAGTCTCATTCAAGAGCAACCCTGCTCTAGGATCATATCCACCTTTAGGAAAAATCTTATAAGGAAAATGAGAACCAGACTCAATTTGCTTCCACTTATTAGCTCTCAATGAGAAAATCGCTAAGTCAATAGAACTGTCAGCCGGATCATGATATTCGTAGAACCCAAAAACTACTAAGTAATCATCTGTTGATGGGTCGTATCCGAAGCCATATAAATGCGTGATGAAAAGATGATCATTGGAGTAAATAGTTATAGGTGAAGCAGGTATGTTTTTGTTCACACCCGTGGATGGATTCCATAGGTAGAAGTATATGTTACAGTGCAAAAACAGAAAGCCTCTACAAGAACCAATAATTTCACAACAAGATTGGAAACTAAAAAAATCAAGGCTTAAAGAAGAATATGATGAATCATCGTTAAGTGATGCATCAAAATTTATGGATATGATTTCAGGAGCATCAGGAAATTTTTCCAGGAACACAAGTTTATGGGTAGGCGGTGAGAGGGCAAATTGAAAATGTGAAGTTGCGAAATTGGGATCAGAGATAAGAGAAAGCCATGACTTACAGACGCACCTGCAACGTAATACAGTCTTCACCGGCAACCTCAATAGAATTTCCATTATCAGTTCCTGACACAGATGCACACTCTTGTTCGTCATTTTGAAGAGGAAAAAGCATCCAAGTCAACAAACAATTGTGGAATCGCAGACTCAGATTCAGTAAAAATTGGAAGAAGATGAAAAGAAATGATAGCTTACAAAAACCCTAGTCAGTATTTTATTTTTCGTTCAACTGTGATACCGTGAACACAAACCACCTTAGAGGTTGAGAATTTAACTTGCCAAGCCCAAATATATCTAGCACTCCATATTTTGATAACTTTAAAAGGACCCACCCTTCTTCAAAAAATGTCTAAATAAAAATTTCGGGTAACACCTAAATTTTTGGCAATATATTTGAAATATCCGGTGTGAACTAATATCAGAATTTTTCAAAATTTTGCGTAGTCTCAATTATTTTTGGATTTTTCAAAATTTATAATTTTATATCCAAAATTTTGTATAATGTGAAATTTCCGGTAGTTCTATTATATAAAATATTCAGCAGTTAGAATTTTGTAGACAGTTTTATATGGTTGTGATTGTACTGACTGTTGTTTTGTGTGTTCCATAATAAATTCAAGGGTTAATAGTAATTCACCCCTCGTAATGTTAGCGAATTTTGCTTTTCCTCCCTCCCTACCTTTTGGCAACGGTCTTTTCAAAAAAACCGTTGCCAAAACCTGCCTTTGGCAACGGTGGGGGATAAACCGAAACACGCTCATATTTTAGGGGATAAATTACTATTAACCCTAAATTCAAAGTTGTATAAATAAGGGTTATCTATTGTTAATAAAAACATCTTAAAATATCTCTTTCTCAAATTTTTTTATTAAGGTAGAATTGTACTTCAATGGAGATAGACCTCTTTAGAGTTCTGTATTTCATATGGCACATCTCTCGCCTCTTTTACATCCAAGTTGAATGAATTGTTGTCTGATATCGATAATAGAAAGGTAAAAATATCGTGTTTTTTGAAGATTCAATTGATACTGATGGAAGGGTGAAATACAATCTTATTGAGTTGAAGACCGATGAAGATATGACGGTCATGTGGAGATCACTTCGCCGTAGGCTAACTAAGGGGCCGATCAAGGCCAATCAAGTTTGATGCGAAGATTTTAAGATCTGTCGATGACATAATTAAGATACTGAAACATCCAAAATAATCTGGTAGTGTCTAGGTTTTCATGTTTGTTATATTGTTTTAAGTTATGTTTACCTTTGAAACATGTAACTGCCAAAATATTATATAATAAAAGGTACGATGGTGGTAAGCAGTATGAGAAAAACAATACATATGATACAACTATAAAATCAAATAACTAAATAAACTCCCCACTGGCTATGTGTGCTACCCGGGATAATCCAATAAAAACCTCATCATTTGGCTATGTGAGTAGGGGTGGGAATAAGTCAGGCCGGCCTACAGGGGCCTATAGCCTAGCCTACTTAAGGTCAGGTCAGGCCTATTTAATAAAGAGGTCAGGCTTAGGCTTTTTTAAAAGCCTATTTTATTAGATAGACTAGGCTTAGGCTATTAAAAAAAGCCTATGAAGCCTTATAGGCCGGTCTATATATTTATATATTTTAAAGATATGCTAAATAGATTGGGCCATGAATGAATATATATTAGAAAAAAATGCTAAATAGGCTAGCCTATGTATGCATACATATGAGAACAGTTAAATAGGTCGTCTTATATGTGCATATATAGGCCGATCTATAACGCTTCTTAAGTAATATGGATTAATTGAAAAGTTTAATGACATACATGCTTTTAAATAGGCTTTTAGGTCAGGCTAGAGTTTTAAAAAGGCCAGGTCAGGCCAAAAAACTGAGCCTATGATAGGCCATAGATCAGACTTAAGCCTTTTAAATTTATCGTATGTCAGAGTCAGGCCTTCTAAAGCCTAGCCTATTTTCACCCCTATATGTGAGCGAGGGAAGACTCAAGGCGGGAAAAAACCACCCTCCGGGTGACCTTTCCACGTCGCCTTTTCCAAAAACATTGAGTTGATTCAATTGAAACACCACACGTTTAAAACATTGAGTTGATTCAATTGATAAGTTGAGAAATTGAACTATTTTTGGTGGTAAGAAATGATCTGAACTTCCTCCATCCACTAATATTTGCACCTTTATATTGCCAAATTGTCTTTGGAATCTCAATGCTCCCAATCTATTTATCCCTTTCATAGCATTGAGTGAAAAATGATGTTGCTCTTCTAATAACACTTAGCTCAGTATAATTCATATCTCAGTGATTCCTTCTCCGTCTCACTAGTTAATATTTTCTCATATTGCAAAATCAACAATTGCTTGTAGGTACACTTGTGAGTAAATGATAATTTCTCATCAGACCAGTAACTTAGGCCTTCGTCTCTTTTCAATTTTAGCTCTGCTGAGATTTTTTTTAATTTTTATATTGGTGTTTTTCTGTAAAGAGTTCATTGATCTTGTGGGCGGGGTGTTAATTATAGGTAGGCTATATTGGTGTTTTTCTGTAAAGAGTTCATTGATCTTGTGGGTGGGGTGTTAATTATAGGTAGACTATTTCTGGTTATTTATGTTTTGCTGGAATTCTATTTTAATATGATGTTGGTGGGTTTTGGTGTTTTTGTGGTTGTGTCTATGGTGCATTTTTCTTTATAAACTTGGGTTAATAAAACGACTTTCACAATTGAGATTGATGTGTGAATCATGACATTTATGCGTATTTTTAAGTTCATCTCAGAGATAAAACAATTTATTAACACATCATCACTAATTCCACAGACTCTATTTGCTAATGATGTAAACTGCAGGTAATATTCATTAATAGTATCAATTTGATTCAACTTAAACAGGGAAGCTCTAGGACATTCATACATTTTATGAGTACTACAGTGATGTGATAGTAAATATCCTCAATCCACTTCTAATACACTCAAATCTGTTAAAATATCCTAAACCCCAAAAACTAAGTCCATAATAATCAGAAATCTTAGCAAAAAAATTAGAGGACTTCACAAAACTATGTATAATATTTGACAAATCTAAATGAAGTTGATCTGATGGTAACTAAACAGATTGAGGAATCACCCACTTTTGTTTCATGTTTATCGGTACCATATGTTGAAGAAACTGTGAGGAAGAATCCTTCCTTTGAAGGCTCCTTAAAGATATGTGAGGAGTGAAGAAGAAATGAAACAGAACTTATATATGCCTTGCGTTTCATCTCAGGTCACAGTCATATATGGATCCACATTGTAAAAGCAACAGAAGTTACATAATAAAAGCCAACACAATGCATTTATGCACAATAGAAACAAAACACTCTTTATTCTAGCAAAATCAAACAACAAACAATCATTCAAAACAGAATAAAATCAACAATAATTATGGAATAAGATAAAGATGATGAAGTTCATGCACTAACTCTACTCTCAATCTGGTTCTGTCTTCATGCAGTATCACTATTCTGCCTATCAAATCTCATGCTTCACGATATGGATATCATCAATAAAATGGTAAATGCAAATACTTCAGTCATATTCTTGTTTGTTATCAAGAGGCGGCTAAAGCTTGCCCGTTGCCACTAGGGAGTGAAAGCAAAGACTCTGTATATACCCTCATTTTAGACCTTTTGAAGTAACATTTACCAAAAGAGTGATCTTCAAGTAGCTGTCCTTTGTCATTAAACTTGACTAATCCACCACCACGAACTATCCCAACTATATCGCCGCAGTTTGTAAAGCATAATGGCGAAAAATCCGGAGCAGGAAGAAAAGAAAGAGTCTTAGTCCAAGATGAATGCACATTGTATTCGTGCATCACCCATATAGTAGTTGTATAGTTGTTCGTAATCCATGCACTAATAAGTCCTCTGAGTACCAACAAACCAAATTTTAAAAAAGAAGTGTTACTAATGAAAATAATATCATCCGGCATAGCTATCTCCGACATTCTCATCTCCTTTAAATCAAAGCCAATAATAGCATATCTTGAAGTCTCATAATTATGAACCAACCAATGAATAACATGACTCAAGAGCAACCCAACTCCAGGATCTACACATGTATCAATAGTCCAATAAGGAAAATGAGAAGCAGACTGAATTTGCTTCCATTGATTAGCTCTCAATGAGAAAATGGCTAAGTCAATAGAACTATCTGCAGGATCATTGGTGTGTTTGAAGGACCCAGAAACTATTAAGTAATCATCTGTGAATGGGTCGTACCCAAAGCCATATAAAATCCTGAAAAAATTATCATTGGAGGCCATGGTTATAGGAGAGGAAGGTAAGTCTGTTGGAAATCATTGGAGGCCATGGTTATAGGAGAGGAAGGTAAGTCTGTTGGAAATTATAAGCTTTAATTTCATCAAGTTGTGTTCCAAAATGACAAAAGTGAAATAGAGTTAATTGACAATAAATGCTTAAATTTTAAAAGCATTTATAAAGTCCTTGGATCAACGTAGCTTCCAAAGGAGGCAAATAGGACAAAGTGCCACATAGACATATGTGGTGGTCCCAAGCCTTATGCCACTTGTCTCTACCAAAAACACCCTCGCTGGTGTCGCCACACCGGCTCCGGGTCCGAGGTCGTAGAGGCGCTAGTGGCGTCTTGGCATCGGAGCGATCGGGCTATTTGCGGCCTTAATGAGGTGGCGCTCCGGGCGGCCCGGCTTTCGGCCGGAATACTGCGAATTTGTTTTTATTATCGCTCCAGATTTGATCATAGTTTGAATTTTGAATTTGAATTCGAAATACATAACACTTCACGAAGTGGTGCATTGTATTTTTATAAACCATTGCAAATATACATTGAAATGGTGTTGTTTCATCAAGAGTTGAAAACTTATGAAACAACACTTGCATGGCTTATAAATACATGCTTCTTATTTCGGAATCAACACACAAAATAATTATCCTCTAATATATTTTCCAGACAGCTTCCTTGCATTCGAGTTTCTTCACCGGTCTTGTGCAGACTCGAGTAAGGCTGAATTATCCTGGGTATTCAGGCCGTTCCAACTCTAAGATAATCGAGAGTGTATTTGAAATACTTTTAAGGAAAGTGACTCCATTCGCGATTCATCCTGGATCCATTCGATTTTACCGAAATATCTAACAATCTTAAAAGTATTTGTACAAATGGCTTCCGACGCTGCAGTTTCAAGCATCAAAGTTATGAACCAGGATCTTGTCAAATTGGATCGCTTCGATGGAACCAACTATACCAGATGGCAAGACAAGATGACATTCCTTCTGACTGCCCTGAAGGTTCACTATGTCTTAGATCCTAACTTAACGCCAATTCCAGAACCAACAAATGGTGATTCTGAAGAAGTCAAGAAGGAACGCAAGAAACGTAAGAAGGGCGAACTATTGTGTCGTGGACATATTCTAAATAGACTATCTGATTGTCTCTATGACCTCTATACGGATAATCCCTCCGCAGTTGAGATATGGAAAGCCCTCGAGTTTAAGTTCAAGGCCGAAGAAGAAGGTACGAAAAAGTTTTTAATTTCTAAATACTTTGATTTTAAATTTATTGACTCCAAACCCATTCTTCCCCAAGTGCACGAATTGCAAGTCCTGGTGAACAAAATCAAAGCGGTGAAAATAGACATCCCTGAGACTTTTCAAGTTGGTGCAATCATTGCAAAGTTGCCACTTTCGTGGAAAGGCTATAGAAAGAAATTGTTGCACAGTTCTGAGGACTTTTCCTTGGAGAAAATTCAAAAACATCTTTGAATCGAGGAGGAATCGAAGGCAAGGGAAAAATCAGAATCTGCGGGTCTTTCCAAAGCCAATGTTGTGACCAACAAGGAAAGAAAGAAGCATGATGGCAACAAACGTCATCTAAGACCAAAAAAGGAACACAACAAGTTCAAGAATCCTGGGGGTCAAAAGGGTCCAAAGAACGGATGCTTTTTTTGTGGAAAACCTGGACACTATGCTTGAGATTGCAGGCACAACAAATCAAAAAATGAGATCAATGTTGTTCATGCAAATGATGACATAATCGCTACTGTGAGCGAAATTATGGCAATCAAGGGCAAAGTACAAGGTTGGTGGTATGATACATGTGCTACGGTGCATGTCTCCTATGACAAGGCTGCATTCAAAACCTATTCTGAGACAAATGATGGACAAGATGTACAAATGGGAAATGAAGTACGATCTAAAGTTGTTGGAGCTGGATCGGTCGAACTCAACTTTACTTACGGAAAGAAAATTATTCTTGTCAATGTGCTTCATGTCCCCGACATGAATAGGAATCTTGTTAGTGGGGATTTATTGGGAAAACCTGGTATTAAATCTATTTATGAATCGGGCAAACTTATATTGACCCGTAATGATGTATTTGTTAGAAAAGGATATTCCGCTGAGGGAATGATCAAACTATGTATTTCCGACAATAAGATTAACGAAATTTCTAATTCTGCTTACATGCTTGATTCCGTTTTTTATGGCATAATAGATTAGCACATACTGGTATTAGTTTAATGAAGAGACTAATTAAATCTGGTATGATATCATGTAACATTAATGATTTCAACAAATGTGAATTATGCGTTAAATCAAAGATGATTAAAAAACCTTTCAAAAGTGTTGAAAGAAAGACAAATCTACTTGATCTTATACATTCAGATTTGTGCAAATTTAATGGCATGTTGACCCGTGGGGGAAATAGATATTTCATCACATTCATTGATGATGCTTCTAGATACACATATGTATATCTCTTAAAGCATAAAGATGAAGCCTTTAATGCCTTTAAGATTTATAAAGCAGAAGTAGAAAATCAATTAAGTAGAAGTATAAAAGTCCTTAGGAGTGATAGGGGCGGTGAATACTTTTATACTGAATTTGATGCATTTTGTGAAGAACATGGCATAATACATGAATGTTTGGCGCCTAGAACACTGCAACAAAATGGAATAGCCGAAAGAAAGAATCGAACATATCAAGAGATGATGAATGCCATGTTGATGCACTCAGAATTACCTTTCAATTTGTGGGGCGAAACCTTACTATCCGCTTGTCACATAATTAATAGAATTCCTTTGAAGAAAACTGGTATTTCTCCATATGAGGTATGGAAAAGCATGGCACCAAATATCGGTTATTTCAAAGTGTGGGGGTGTGTGGCTTACTACAAAAATATGGATCCTAAGAGAACCAAGTTGGGTCCTCGAGGGATAAGATGTGCTTTTGTTGGATATGCACAAAATAGTAAAGCATATAGACTCTTAAATTTAGAGTCTAATGTCATTGTTGAATCCCGGGATGTAGAATTCTTTGAAAATCTTATCACTAAGGATAAAGAATTAGAGTCGGCCACAAATAAAGAATCTTGTGAAGAAGATTCTTCTCGGATTGTAGAAATACAACCTGAAGGAACTTCTCGAATCATTGAATCACAACCCGAACCTAGGATAAGCAAAAGAGTCCGGAAAACAAAGAATCTAGGACCAGATGAAATTGATTCTCAATCCATTTCATTTTATCTAGTCGAAGGAAATAGTACGAAATTAGGTCAAAGTATTCCGGTCATTCTTCAAGTAGGGGATGATCCTAAAACTTATAAGGAAGCAATAACTTCCAGGGACTCCTCTTTTTGGAAGGATGCTATCAAAGATGAAATGGATTCAATTATGTCCAACCGCACTTGGGAACTTGTCGACTTACCAAAGGGATCAAGGCCCATTGGATGCAAGTGGGTGTTTAAAAGGAAATATCATAGTGATGGTACCTTAAACACTTATAAAGCAAGATTAGTGGCAAAGGGATTCAGACAAAAGGAAGGTATAGATTATTTTGACACTTATGCACCAGTAGCAAGGACAACCATAATTCGATTGTTGTTTGCTTTAGCCCGTTTGAATGATCTTATAGTTCATCAAATGGATGTTAAAACAGCGTTCCTAAACGGAGATCTTGATGAGGAAATCTATATGGAACAACCAGAAGGCTACATGCTTCCTGGAAATGAACTAAAAGTGTGCAAACTTGTCAAATCTTTATATGGCTTAAAACAAGCAACAAAACAATGGCATCAAAAATTTGATTCTACAAGATGAAAGATCTTGGACTTGTTGACACAATTTTAGGAATAAAAGTCAAGCGAAATAGTGGGGGTTATGAACTTAATCAAACACATTATATTGAGAAAATGCTTGATAAGTTTAAACACCTGAAATTCAAAGAAGTGACCACTCCATTTGATCATGTAGTCAAACTTGAAAAGAATGATGTAAGAGCAGTGGCTCAACTAGAATATGCAAGTGCAATTGGATGTCTTATGTACTTAATGCAATGTACCAGACCTGACATATCATTTGCAGTCGGTAAAATGAGTAGATTTACTAGCAACCCGAGTAATGAACATTGGAAGGCAATCACGAGGATTTTTGGCTATTTACTGAAAACCAAAGATCTTGGCCTTCACTATGGTAGGTTTCCTGTCATATTAGAAGGATATACCGATGCGAGTTGGATATCAAATGTTGGAGATCATAAATCTACAACTGGTTGGATATTTACACTAGCTGGAGGAGCAATTTCTTGGAGGAGCAAGAAACAAACATGCATGACTCTTTCGACCATGGAATCAGAGTTTGTGGCTCTCGCTTCCGCTGGTCAAGAAGCATAATGGTTGAGGGATCTCCTTTTGGAAGTTCCATTGGCTAAGGATAATGTTTCAAAGGTTATGATACACTGCGATAGCCAGACCACTCTAGCAAGAGCATTCAGCAAAGTGTATAATGGAAAGTCTAGGCATATAGGGCTTAGACATTCGTTCGTGAGAAAATTGATTAAGGATGGAATCATTTCACTCACGTATATATGAACAAGCTATAATTTGGCTGATCCGTTTACTAAGCCACTGGCCAGAGACTTAGTAAAAATAACCTCGAGAGGCATGGGGTTGAAACTCCTTGAGTAAGAGTTCCGACAGCGGCGGCAACCCAATCTTACATTAACAAAACATTAACTTCAAGATTTTCAATGGTAACAACAAGTCGTTGATTTGGATAATTGTCGAACATTTTGTGATAATGTAGACCTTAAACGAGGGTTGAGTTTTATTTAAAAAAAACTCTTAATGAAGTTTAATACCGAGAGTACGTGTCTTGTGGAAAAGGACACAATATGAACTTCACCTATGTGAATTTCGAGATGGTGCCGTCTCAAAGTGAGAGTTGGAGTTTCTCTCATGAAAAATTCATGAAACAGGATAACACATGGCCATAAATAAGTACTAAGCGAGTTATGCATAGGAAGAACCTTTAAAGAGTGTGTGTAAGGCAACACCGGTCTAATCATATGGATTCACGGTTTAAAAGCTTTGCTACCTAATATTCCGATTAAACTTTGTGTTGTCCTCACTAAGGTTAAGTTTTAAATCGAAAGATACCTAACTGTATTAACACTTTTTATATCTCATTTCTGGATTATTAACTTTGTCATTATTATAACAAGTGGGGGATTGTTGGAAATTATGAGCTTTAATTTCATCAAGTTGTGTTCCAAAATGACAAAAGTAAAATAGAGTTAATTGGCAATAAATGCTTCATAAATAGTCCCACATAGAAAGTGGAGTAAACTTTAAAAGCATTTATAAAGTCCTTGGATCAATGTAGTTTTCAAAGGAGCCAAAGAGGATAAAGTGCCACATAGACATATGTGGTGGTCCCAAGCCTTATGCCACTTGTCTCTACCAAAAACACCCTCGTCGGTGTCGCCACCGGCTCCGGCTTCGGGACAGGGTCCGAGGGCATGGGCATAGAGGCGCTAGTGGCGACTTGTAGACGGAACTTGAGCACTTAGGCACGTCGCATCGGAGCGATCGGGCTATTCGTGGCGTTAATGAGGCGGCGCCGGTGGCGCTCAGGGCGGCCCGGCCTTCGGTCGGAATACTGCGAATTTGTTTTTATTATCGCTCCAGATTTGATCATTGCCTAAAGTTTGAATTTTGAATTTGAATTCGAAATACATAACACTTCACGAAGTGGTGCATTGTATTTTTATAAACCATTGCAAATATACATTGAAATGGTGTTGTTTCATCAAGAGTTGCAAACTTATGAAACAACACTTGCATGGCCTATAAATACATGCTTCTTATTTTGGAATCAACACACAAAATAATTATCCTCTAATATATTTTCCAGACAGCTTCCTTGCATTCGAGTTTCTTCACCGGTCTTTTGCAGACTCGAGTAAGGCTGAATTATCCTAGGTATTCAGGTCGTTCTAACTCTAAGACAATCGAGAGTGTGCTTGAAATACTTTTAAGAAAAGTGACTCCATTCGCGATTCAGCCTGGATCCATTCGATTTTACCGAAATATCTAACAAAGTCTCTGTGAGCACCGGTGGATGGATTCCATAGGTAGATGTGTGTGTCGCAGTGCAAAAACAGAAAGCCTCTACAAGAACCACCGATTTCATAACAATATCGCTTACGCAGAAAATCAAGGCTTAGCGAAGAATATGATGAATCATTGTTAAGTGATGCATCAAAATTTATGGATAGGGTTTCAGCAGCATACTTTTGTAGGAACACAAGTCTACGCGTAGGCGGTGAGACTGCACGTTGAAAATGCCAAGTAGCAAAATCAGGATTAG